>NC_079336.1:8903290-8988290 GCF_029582105.1 Oenanthe melanoleuca
CTCAAAACAGAGCAGATGAGCCTGGTATAAAAGCCAGCATAGAGCAGAATCAGCAGTATAACTCTACCATAAGAAATTGCAACTTGTCTCTATTTGAGTAAACATTCACAGAGAAGTTACTTGCTCAGCTCTGAGCTAACTTTTAAGTCAGTCTGTTTTCACTGTGATAGAAATGAATAAAAACAAAAATAAAAACATGAATAAAAATCCCATTATATTTTGTACCACAAGACATTTTCCATAATTCCAGGGAAAAAACAAGCACTTGAATTACAAAGGTACATTCAAAAATTTTAACTAAATGGCAGTGCCAGAATGAGGCAGTACCAGAAAATGGTAGTGATTCTTGCACAAGTGCTCTTCCATCAAGCCATGACAAGCAGCCCATGGCACTCACACAGGGATACAGCCCCAGAAACTCCCCTGGAGGCTCCAGCAAGAGCCACTCACCACCTGCCCCTGGAGGAATACAGGACAACCATAAATGATGCTCCAGGCTCACTCCTCTGCTCTGCCCACCCTTCCCCACCTTCCAGGAAATTCCCCACCCTGAGCATGTTCAGTCACTCACAGTTTGCCTTTACCACCAATGTGTTTCACTGGAGCCAATGCACAGAATTTAGAGGCAGTTTTCTGCTCAGCTGTGCAGCCTCCATCCATCAGCACAACAGCAGGGCCAACATACAGTGAATTTTTTTCATCATCCACCAGTCTGATTCATGAATGGTTTCCAACCATTTACAAGCAAAGGCCACAAATACCCTTTCTGAGCATTTGCAAGGTAACAGATTGGCTTGCAAGTTCATAGAATGGTTTGGTTGAGATTGGAAGGCACCTTAAAGATCATCCAGTTCCATCACCCCTGCCATGGGCAGGGGCACCTTTCACTAGACCAGGTTCAAAGCCCCATCCAACCTGGTCTTGAACATTTCCAGGGATTTGGAAAGGACAGTTCAAGTAATTTAAAACAAAAAAAACCAAACCAAACCAAACCAAATATATATATATATGTATATATATATATATATATATATATATATATATATATATATATATATATATATATATATACACCTTTAGGGGGGAAATTTATCCTTTTCCCTGGTCCTTCCCTGAACCTGCTAAATTTTGGCATTTGACAACTGGCTTGGCTGAGAACAAAAAGTGCCAGCCAGGCTTGTCCAGAGGGTGCCACAGACACAGTGAAAGGCATTTCAAACTCACAGGAAGAAACCTCTACATGGCAAATTTTGTTCCATCAGCCAGTGCTGTCATTTCTGTGAGTGTCACTAATGCTGACAGCTGAACAGGAAAACCTGGAAGTCCTCATAGACAATGCATACATCTACAAAAATGTTTGGATTTCATTTATAGGGCAGGGTATGTCATGTAACTGTCCACAGAGGTCTCTTATAATCAGCTGCTACACCAAACTGAGAAAACATTTGAAATGTGTACTGTGGCACTCTGCTTTAGATCCTGTATTACTCCAGTGCTACTGTTCATTTCTGTGAACAGTTTAGACAATGAAAAAGATGGAATACTTTAAAAATTTGCTAGCTACAAGAATATCCCAATAGATAAATCCAGAGATTAAAAAGCTTGAAAGAAAATCATAAATGAAAACAACTCTGCAGGATTTAATTGATTACATACACATGAAAAATACTAAACTTGAGAAGAATGAATCAGAGGCACAGACACAAACAAGGAATATGTAGGTTGGCAGCAGTGCAGCAAAAAAGGGCCTGGAGTTACAAGGGATCAGAAAACAAAGATGCACCAACAATATGAGACTCTCTGTGAGACAGGAGATAATTACTCTGTTCTGGCCCATTCTGGAAAATCCTCAACTAGACCAACTGTGGCTCAATTAGAGAGAACAGAGACAAACTGGTGAGATTAAAGCACAGCAGCCAGAATGATGAAAGGACTCAAAACTGGGACCTACAGGCAAAGGCTGAAGAACTGGGGATTGTTTTCTCTAACAAGGGGAAATTTGAGGGGTTAAAACTTGCAGCTTTCCTTTGTGTAAAAAGTTCAGTGCTGAGCTATTGCCCAGTAAAGTATGAGAAAGATAAAATCAGCTTTGCAACAAGAGAAACATGGGTGGGTTATTGAGTACCTGTACAGAAAAATGCCCCTTGACATAAATGGGAGATTTCAGGCAGACTAGGTAGGCTTAATCCCATGTCACTATTAATTATGCTTAATGCCATTCCCAGGGAGTTATCCTGCTGGGACTATGCCTGTCTAGATCCATATCTGAGCCCACACAGAGCACAGCATCCTCAGCAGATGGATTAGTGCTGAGAGGGGCTCAGAGTGAAAATCTGCCATGACCTGCCCTGGATGTGAATGTGATCTTGTGCTCTGCTAAAAGCAAAGCTCACACGTGGCCTTTCCTAAATCCTGTGTCTGACAGGGGAAAGGGAGCACGTGCCATGTGGGAGCTGTCTTGGTGACTCACAGAAAGGTTCCCTGCCTGGGCTTTAGGGGAGGGAGAGCATTTTGTTGTGGGACAGGCAAGTTAAAAAAAGGGGAGGTTCTTCAAACCAAGGAGATTGCTGCACCATGTAGGCAAATCTCAGTTTTATAACACAAGCAACCATCTGGATCAAGGTCATGACTGTTCTTAGCAGCACTGGTACTTTTCTGCAGCAAAAATCTACTTCCAACAGTATCCTCCTATCCACTTATAGGCAAAGCATGACACAGAAGAGTACTTAGTGAATTTCTTTTCTAATAACCCCCAAGAGCTTGAAATCTGGCAGGGTAAGGGTTTACTACAGCCCTACTGCTGCTGAAGGGAATTAAAAAGGGAACCAAATCCACCCTAACAGGCAGCAGATACAACTTCCATCTCCTTGCTGGAGGTGCACCCAGCTGTGCTTCTCCTTTGTGTGCAAGCTTTGTCCTGCATGGCCCATCCCATGCAACAGCAAATGGCTCAGACCAAAACCTTTCAACCAACTCAGTGATCAGCTTCTGCAGAGGAGCTATTTCTGCTGCAGTAGCCTTGATCTCCATGAGCTGCTGGCATGAAAGAGGTTTGACTGTGTGAAAAGGGATAAAGGATGAAGTCCTGAAATATTTTGTCTGAAATAACTTGGGAATATTCCTCCTTGCTGTGAGCAACCCTGCACTCAGTCATCTGAAGTAGCTGCTCTGACAGTATTTAAGACCCCATAATTAGGTCTTTCACATATAAAAACCTGAAGCACTTTCAGTTTGAAATAGTCCTGGCCTGTGTTCACCCTTCTGCCTCAGCTCTGCCTTGTGTCTGTGGAGGCTGTGTCATTATCCACCCACAGCAGCAGCAGGAAATTTTCCTGCACTCGAACCTAACTTTTGTTTTAGTTCAGTTTCTGACACCTCGCTCCCACTCCCAGGAACAGCTCCCAGAGCGGGTGAGTCACTTCACAGCCTTGGGAAGACAGAAATGAGGAGCTCATTCTGGCTCCAGCCCTTTCCTAAGGCAGTTTGCAGGGTCCAGGGGCATCAGCAGGTGCAGCCCCTGGAGGACTGCAGCCAGCACAGAGACTTTCCCTGTCACTGACTGGGGGTCCCAAAGATCTTACAGAAGGTAAGAGAATTTCCCCCCTTTGTCCCAGCAACACACACACAAACACAGCCCACATTCCCTCTTCCAGCTAAGGTGTGACTGCAAACAAGGAGGGTAATCCTGCAGGGATGGGCAGCAGGCAAAGCAGCAGCTGCTGCCTGTGGGAGCTGCTCGTGCCTTCTGCTGTGCTCTCCACTGACCTCCTTCCTTTTCCCCCAGCTGAGCTTGCTCAGGAGGTTTCATCCTGTGTCTCTGTTCTAGAGGCCTCCTCACTGCTGTGCTCTGCATTAATTTCCTGGCACCATCCCTGCCACAGAGAAGCCCCAAGACAAAAGTACCTGGGAAAGTGGCAGTGGTGCAGTTGATCACCTTTACACCCCTGACATGGTGAGAGGAAACTCTGTGTGGAGGTGGGAATGTGCTCTGGACAGAGGAGGCAGAGAACTGGCAGCTGATAGATAGCTCCAAAAGCAGAACTAAGTTGATTTTAGAGACTTTTTAAAGATGGGAAAGAGTTAGTGATAAGGTTTAAACACAATCTACCATTCAAAGGAGGGCTCAGGTTTAAAGTAGGAGATTTGGTCAACTTTACTGGCAAATAATCCCAGTTTTCATTCCTGGCACAAAGGGGATGTGTCTGTATGAGTTTCAGAGTGCTTCAAAGCGAGGTGAGAATTTAGATGTCCTCAACACACATGAAATTGGTGATTATTCACACACTAGGCTAACCTCACTGGCTTACTGGGCCTGCAAGAGTATTTCTCTAGTCATGGATAATTGTCAGAATATTTAGAATTATGGTTTGGAAAAGCATAAGAGATCTGGAGGTCTGTCTGAACCCTCTGAACCATCTCTTTGCAAATGCAGGCTGGCAGCCTCACACAACTGGGTTTTCCTGCTGAGTCCCCTGGCACTGCTGTGTGTGTTCCTGGCTAGACATGCCACAAGTGAAACCTCTCCTGTGTGAACAGGGAGGCTCTTCGTGCAGTCTTAGCCAGGAAAGCAAACAAAACTGAAAGGCAAATGTTATCTGACCACTTCTAAACTTCAAAGTATTTAAGGTCAAGCAGTTATGTTGGTATATAGACATATGTTAAAAAATAGCAGCACTTGGAAGGGCTGTGCAAAGAAGTTTCCTGTGGCTTGTTTTTCTTTTTTTCAGACTGGATTTCCTTTCAGGTACACCCAGAATGAGGAGAAGGAGCCAATTGTGTGGATCAGGAGGAAGAAAGTCAAAGGTGATCCCTGATGAGGACTGAACAGGTTGGAATTGTGGGTATGACTGAGCTCCAGGGCTCCTTTCCCAACACCAGCCTGGCACCAAAGGTGCTCCAAACAGTCTGTGGCCCATATGATGTCTGTCCTGCAGCTCTCTGACACACAGGCAATTCCTCACAGGCATTTCCACAACATCTGTGCAACATGGACCTGCCCAGCGTTTAATGTTATACATATCTGAGTAGGAGAGACTGAAAAAAGCACAGTGGAATTAAGCACATGTGTTCAAATTGCCATGTCAAACCATAACCTGATGTAGATATTGAAGTTAATTATAGAAATGACTTTTTTTTCCACCTACTTGCTTTTTTCTGCGCAAACTCACAATTCAGGCATTCTTTGCCCAGTGAAGCATTATGCAACTTGTTAATTAAGGCAGGTAGAGATTTTGTAATCCTAAATTCTATCTGAGAGGCTTTCCTATGGTACAGGGCTCCCCTGGGCTCCTAAGGGCAAGCAACTGGCTTTTGCCATGCCAGAAGCAAACACTTCCCATCTCCCATGGGGAGGATCTCTTTTACAGTATTCCCATGGCAACAGGGGACTAATCTAACACACACAGCCATCTGACCCACAGAACTCAAACTTTTCTGTATGAGTGCAAATTCACTGAGGGGTGTGTTTTGCCAATGTTTGAGACTGGCAATTTCTGTTTGCAGAAAGATTGTGCAGATTTTCGAGCCTGTGGTGAGAAAAAGGCAACTGATCCCAAGCATGAGAACATGGGCAACTATTTATCATAGAATCATGGAATCACAGAATTATAGAATTGTAGAATCACAGAATCATTTGGGTTGGAAGGAACCTTAAAGAGCATTGCATTCTAACCCCCTCACAATGGGCAAGGACACTTTCCAGTAGATCAGATTGCTCCATCCAGCTTTGAACACTTCCAAGGATGGGGTTATCCAAAACCTCTCTGGGCAACCTGTTCCTCTCACAGGCACATCCACTCAAGAGCCTCTGAGAGCTCAGCTGGGTGGTGGTGGCTCTAATTCAGTAGCAACAGAGCCCAATCTCCAAACCAGGCAGCACAAGGGACCTGCAGCCAGCTGTAACCTGCTTTGGGGAGGCATTAGTTCCTGCTTTGAGGAGTCATTGGTTCCTGCTCTGGGGAGGCATTAGTTCCTGCTTTGGGGAGGCATTGGTTCCTGCTTTGAGGAGTCATTGGTTCCTGCTCTGGGAAGGCATTGGTTCCTGCTTTGGGGAGGCATTGGTTCCTGCTTTGGGAAAGCATTGGTTCCTGCTCTGGGGAGGCATTGGTTCCTGCTCTGGGAAGGCATTGGTTCCTGCTCTGGGAAGGCATTGGTTCTTGCTCTGGGAAGGCATTGGTTCCTGCTCTGGGGAGGCATTGGTTCCTGCTTTGGGAAGGCATTGGTTCCTGCTCTGGGAAGGCATTGGTTCCTGCTTTGGGAAAGCATTGGTTCCTGCTCTGGGGAGGCATTGGTTCCTGCTCCGGAGAGGCATTGGTTCCTGCTCTGGGGAGGCATTGGTTCCTGCTTTGGGAAAGCATTGGTTCCTGCTCTGGGGAGGCATTGGTTCTTGCTTTGGGAAGGCATTGGTTCCTGCTCCGGAGAGGCATTGGTTCCTGCTCTGGGGAGGCATTGGTTCCTGCTTTGGGAAAGCATTGGTTCCTGCTCTGGGGAGGCATTGGTTCCTGCTCCGGAGAGGCATTGGTTCCTGCTCTGGGGAGGCATTGGTTCTTGCTTTGGGAAGGCATTGGTTCCTGCTCCGGGGAGGCATTGGTTCCTGCTCTGGGAAAGCATTGGTTCTTGCTCTGGGAAGGCATTGGTTCCTGCTCTGGGAAGGCATTGGTTCCTGCTCTGGGAAGGCATTGGTTCCTGCTCTGGGAAGGCAGGTTCCCCCCCTCATTGCTGCACCAAGCACTCTCCATCCCCAGGCCAAGCTCTTGGCAAAGCCCTCCTCATTTTACCTGTGCTCACAGACAGGCACAAACAGCAGCACAAACCCAGCAGCTCCCAGGGTGGGTAAGGTGTCTGCTGCTCTGCTCAAGTGGCACAGCACAGCAATGATCTGGCTGGAAAAGGCTGCTTCACTCAGACAGTGGAGGGTCAGTGAGCTAGGGCAGCCAGCACTCCCCCAGGGCCTGCAGGGAACCTGGAGGTGGGGTCAATCTGATGCAATTGTGGCCACAGGACTGCTGCCTTTCCCTGGAAAGACAAGCCTGTCTGCATGCCAGGCCCACCACAGCAGCAGGCAAACTCATCCCTTACAGTGGACAGACAGCTAGCATTGGACTCAAGGGCTCTGTGGCCACCCAAAGATGAGGACTCAGCCCTGAATGCATAAACCTAGATGTTGCCTTGAAAATAAGACAACAATCTATCCCTTTCTCAGGGAAGATGTGAGCTTTGCCATAGCTGACAGCACTGTCTTGTCAGAAGGCACCCTCCTCTCATTTTTAGCCAAGAGACTCAGCTCTGTCCAAAATGAGTGCTCCTCCTTGAAGGCTTATGGAGAATTGAGCTGGGAAACCTCTTTGGTTTCATCTCCAGCCTAGAAATGCCAGAACTGAGACTGCAACAGGTCTGACAGCTTAGCAGGGAGAAAAAGCACAGAAAATCAGTTCTGTGGCTTTTCAGAAGCAGGCATGAAGGACATGACATGTTTTAGGATTGCTGTCAGAAGGGGAAAGCCTGCCTTCATGTCATCTTAATGCTGGAGAAGCCTGACCAGGTTTTACTGCTGCTCTCAGCCCAGCACAGAGTCTGTGCTGCTCTGCCCAGGTGAGAGGTGGTTATTCATTCACCAAACTTCAAAAGCTGCAGGAAAGTCATTTAGCACCTGAGCACACTCACATAAATCATCAGCAGTGTTAGAGAGTATGAGGAGTTTTAAAAAGCACCTTGCTCCTCCTTGGTGCACAGCAAAGGCAGCACCAGCCTCCAATGAGAGAAGCACAGAAAGCAACACCTGGTACAGGCACAGAGTTAATTCTTGGCTACCAGCTTCAGCCCCAGGACTCCACCCTACAACACAGCTTTCTCCTTCAGCTGGAAGTAGAGAGAAAAGAAAACCAAAGTGTTATCCCAGTTTTAATGATATTGCTTCAAGCCATACTAGGGGGAAGCCTCAGACTGAAGGTAAAGAGGATGGAAAATGCAAGGTGCACCTTCAGGACAAGGTCCCAGTGCATGTGTCTTAATGACAGCCTGATCTTGGCTTACTTGGCATTTAATTGCTAATGTTACTCCTGCTGTGTCTTCTGCACTGCAGAAAATAAGGGTGGTGTGCAGAAATGAAGGTCACAGATGGGTAGCAGGTATCTCTGACACTTAAAGCCTTGGTAGATGTGAGTGGGGATGGCAGAGTTGGGGGCAACTACAGCATTACAACTCTTTCCCTCATCCCTACTCAGCTAGAGTAGCCTTACAGCTCCCTTTGCCTGCAGGGAAAAGCAACTCTGCTAAAAGGAATATTTTTTACAAGGGTCAACTGCTTTGGTGTTGTTCCCATGTTGGACAGCTTTGAAGCAAAGTGCAAAGCCAGTCCCAAGAGAAAAGTCTTCTGTCTCTGTGCAGTCTCAAAGACCCACTGCTGAAAGCAGTGAATCCCCAAAAAGCCTTCTGCAGGTTTGAAATAAGTTATTCAGGAGAGAGAAAAATGGTTATTTACATGCATCAATTTCTCCTTGTCATGAGCAAAGGTGACAAATAAATCTCCATAATGGCACAACCACCTTTATGGCACCCCCCCTCTTTGACTAGAAAATCATCCCTATGACTCTGCTTTGCCAGTGGCTGAGAAGAAAATAACAGAGGCACAGGAGGATGTCCCTGGCTTATGGCTGAACAGAGCTATTGCAGAAGAGATGAGGGGTTTATGGATCAAATCAAATCCTGCTTCTTCTTACTCAAGGCAACAAACCATCCTTATTCTGAGTGATGGAGAGGAAAGTCTCCAGATGTCCAACTCTGCCTTCCTGGGAAAATTTTGCCTGTAGGAGCTCATTTTCCCACACAATTAAACTTATGCCCTTTTTAGTTTAGGTGTCACTCCCTCTACAAATTTCAGAGGACTGAAGAGAAGGGAAGATGAAAATAGAATTAATCCCCTAGGCCAGGGAGGAAGCCATTAGTTCATTTTCAACCATGGCTGTGTGATAGCAACTTTCTAGGCACTCACTTGAATGGGAGGAAGCTCTTCAGGCAGAAAGCAAGCAGTGCTCTAATATTCTTGGCAGTGCTAGGTTAATGACCTTAGATACCTTTTCCAACTCAAATAATTCCAACCTAAATAATTCTATGATTCTGTGAATTTAAGACTTTGGCATCTCTTACTGCACCCCGGAAAACCCCAGCCCCTCCAGCTGGTAACTGGCACTCATCTCCATACACAGGGAATATAAGAGAGCAGCAAAGCAGATCCTTTCTGAGGGTAAATAAGGCTTTCCTCACTTTTCTTTTTCCCTCAGTTATCACAGAAGCATAGAATACTGTGAGCTGTAAGGGACCCACAAGGATCACAAGTCCAACTCTGAAATGAATGGCCCATAGAGGGATCAAACCCACAAGCTTGGTGTCATCAGCACCATGCTCTGACCAGCTGAGCCAATCTCAGTCATGATAAAATCAACCCAGCATCTCATCTCCATGGTTTTTGTGTTTGACATTCAGCATAATCTACATATCTCAGCTGAAGAGAGGTTTTTCTTCCTGCTAGGCTGGCTATGTACATCAGCAAAGGAAAGCTTAACTGGCCTTTACAGATCTTCATTTTTCAGTTACACTTGCAATATCACAAGTTTCATCACTAAACCAAAACCCAAGGCATTTCTTGTGGCATCCAAGCTGCAAATTGGAATGTCAAGTAAAATGAAGACTTATAGGATTGTAATTCCCCAGGACAAAAGAGGGGCTGCCTCTATAAAGCACTTCTGTCAGCTCCATGGAAAACCTTCCAGCAGGCTTAGCCTATGAAGGAGGAATTTACAAGCTGGCTGTGATTAAAAGCCAGAATTGTGAAAATCACAAGCAGGCCTTACTTAAAGGGCTAATTTGATCCAAGTCAATAATAGAATAGCTAATGGAAAGGCAATATGTATTCAATACATAATTTCATCCTCTCTCAAAAATGCAGGGATAAACTCCACCACAATCCTGGATATTCATTCAGATCACAAGTTGCAGATCTGTCACTTCACATCAGCACCTATTGCCTCCCAGGTTCCCTTCATTTGGGTCCTGGCACAGACCTGGTTAAGAGTGCAAAAATGGGGAGAAACACAAAGCAAATGTCCAGATTCTGCCTTCCTTATACTCAGGTCTGGTTTCAGCACTGAATAAAGGATCAGAATCTGGCCTCAGAGGTCTCAAAGGCACCACAAGCCAAGGCAGGAGTGACTCTGCCCACTGCTAGTTGCCTTTGCATGCGACTCTGGTGATGCAGTGTTCCCCAAATAGAAGTTCATACCTTTTCACCTTCAGAGCTGGCCTATTTCTGCTCTCTGGTATTCAAAAATAAGTTTCTCTCCATCCCAGGAAGGAGCCATGCTATAAATATCTCCATGCAAGTTTCTTAAGTCCTAATGTTTCTCACAGAAGGGTGCAGCTCCTTGTCACGAAGCAGCAAGCCTGGCTGGGCTGTTTCTGCAATGCCTTTATTAATGTCCTTGTGCTTCTGTGGCCGCAGAGCAGGAATGGAGACGTGGGCAGGAGCAGGAGCATTGCTGTAGCCACGGTGGTCCAGACACCAGCAAGACAAAAGTCAGGAAAAACTCTTCAAACTTAATCAGCACTGGTGAGGCCACACTGAGAGTCTTGGATTCAGTTCTGGACCCCTCACACAAGAAAGACATTGAGGTGTTGGAGCATGTCCAGAGGAGGAACAGAGAGCTGGGGAAGGGTCTGGAGAACAGTGATGAGGGAGCTGGGTGGGGTTCAGCCTGGAGAAAAGGAGGCTCAGGGGGAACCTTCTCACTCTCCAGAAATCCCTGGAAGGAGGTTGTGGCAAAGTGGAACTCTGCTTCTTCTCCCAAGCAACTAGTGAAATGGCCTCAAGGTGCACCAGGAGAGGTTTAAATTGTACATTAGGAAAATTTTCTTCCTGGAAAAGATGGTCAAATACTGGAACAAGTTGCACAGAGTGGTAGAGTCATCATCCCTGGAAGTGTTCAAAGCTCATGTGGATGTCCTGGTTAGGGACATGGTTTAGTGGTGGATCTGGAAGTGTTAGGTTATTGGCTGGACTCCATAAACTGAAGGGTCCTTTCTAAGCTTAATGATTCTCTGCACTTTAATAAACCAGCTCATACAGGAGGAGGGCTTGGTTGTGAAACGTGTTTTTGTTACCTCAGTGTTTTTAAATGTGCCTTACATTGAGCCCTTCAAAAAATAAGACACCAGTATTCTTAAGAACAAGCTGAACTGATGGAAACATTTAGAACCACATAAGGGGAGAGGGGGCCTGAAGGGACAATGTGTCTTGTCCAGGGAATCAGCAGCAAGCCCAGGAGCACAGCAGAGGGCTCCTGACACTGTGCAGCAGTGCAATATAGACCACACTCTTCCTGCCTGAAAAGAGCTTATTAAAATAATCAAACAATATAAATGCTGTAGAAACAGGGATGCAGGCATATATGTGATTGTAGCTAGTCCCACTGGGGAGAGAGACCAGCTAACTGCTGCATGGCACCTCCACACTCAGACACACTGATACTGCTATTTCAGGGGATTTCTAAATCACCTCCTTGCTTCAAACACTTTTCACATGAAACTAATCCCAGAAGCATCCATGAGCCAGGCCTGCCAAGAGGGATGCAGATCAGAGCAGATGTTCAGGGTGGCTGAGGCTATTAGACACAACCAAACCATTAATGAGAAACTTTTATAAGGAACATTAGCCCTACATCCCTGAGATGTGAAAAGATGGAGGGGGCACTTCACACCCCACTTATTTCTCCTGAGAAAAATGTTTTCACCAGCAAAGCCTTTCAGAAGCATCAAACCCTCCCACCAACATCTCAGCATGTGCTGCAGTGCAGAGCTTGTGACTCAGTGACAGCCCCAGAGACTTTGAAATCAGCTGCTGGATTCAACGGACTGTGTAGAAACACCAGGTTTGGGTAATTCCAAGAAACACAAACTCTGTGACTGAAAAAAGATGTTCTTAGACTGTTAAATATTTAGCTGCCAGCTGGGGTTACTATGGAGAGAGGTGGCTCTGCTGGTAAGGAACACTGAGAGCAGGATTTAAAGAGCCTGTAAGGAAGAAAAGCAGTTTGGACAAAAATACTTGTAAGTGTAAGATAGACAGTCACAAGTTCAAGACCTTTCAGGCTGGTCATTTGATGATAATGGTGGTGTCTCCTTTGCCTTATGTTTTCTGGGTCCTGTAAACAGCAGGCAGCAGGCTTGCAAAAGAAGAAGAAGAAATACTGAGAGAGGGAAAAAATTTTTTAAGTCATCTATACATGAGGAGAGGGAGAAGAGTCAGGTGTCCCTGGGACCTCCTTGGCCTCATTTAATCCTTATCTGCAAGGGTGAAAACATGAGCAAGGAGAGCTGAGAGTTTCCTCAGCTGTCCAGAAATGACACGGGGGAAGGGCAAGCACGGTGCAGTGAATGTCTGTGGCCAGATAAGGGCTGTGCAGAGAGCCAGATAAAGGTGACATTTCTTATCCAGTTATCAAGCAGTCTGGGAGTTTGACAGCCATGCCACGTGTTTGGTATGATAGGAGGGGACTCCCCACATCCCCTCCACACTGGCTGCTCACTTCTAGCTGATAATCTGTCCAGCCTGGGAGAAATACTGCTGCCTTTGGAGGGGCAGAATATTTTCCTCTGCTAAAAAAATACATATAGCTAAAACCAAAAAATAAAAAAAGCTTGCACAAACTGCCTCCAGAGCTGATTGAGCTGTTGAGCAAGCTTCAGAAGCAAGCAGTGCCCTACACACATTTAATCCATGAGCTCACCTAGGAAGCATCCCTTTGTTAGGGCAGTGACTACAGCCTGAGCAGGGAGAGGACACACCTCGGCCTTGACAGCACAGTTTTGCAGGAGTAATTTGTTGATCTCGAAGCATGAAGCTGAGTTACTGAGGGTGTAGGAGGAATAAATGTTCTGCAGGAGCAGCCCAGCTCCATCAGTTCTAATCAGTAATACTCGGTTGCAGGCTCTCACCCCTGTTTTTTTTTTTCTTCCTCACTGAAAACAGAAAAAAACAAAGCTGCCTTCCATGACTGACAGCTGTGGAAAATAAAGTCAATTGTTTTAGGCACAGAAACGGGCTGAGTGTGAGAGTCACCAGTGACAAAGCTCCTGCCCGTCCCCACTGCGGGTTTGTGTCGCTGCTGGCGAGAGGAGCTCAGCGAGGGGCAGGGGCTGAAGGGGGCTCAAAAGGACATGGAGCTGCTGGATTTGTGTGTCCCCAGCTATGTCCTGCCCTGCACATGTCCTGTGTGCCAGGGACAGCCTTGGCTCGCTCAGCTGTCCCCCAAAACCTCACCTGAGAGAGGGGGTGGGGGAGAGCAGTGCGCTGTATTTGTGTCTGCACTGCTCCCCATGACAAAAGATTCATCAAGCACGGGCAGCAGGGCTCCACGTGAAGCCAAAGGAAAGGCTGGAGGTAACACTCCAAATTCATAGTTCTTGCTCATGCATACATGGGGAAATGTTGTGAACGTGCTGCTGCATCACAGGAACCATGAATCTCCCAATTCCCAAGAGAAAAACAGGTACTGAAACCTCTCCATAGGAGAAGTTCAGATGAAAAATTTCCATCTGTAAAGGTGGGAATATTCACCAGACTCCAGTTCTTCCAAGAACCTTTGGGAAAGGATCAAAACTCTGATGCATGCCAGGACAGAGGACATTTACCCTCTTTCTAAAAATGCAAGACTCATTTATGAAGAGTGGAATGAGGAACAACAGTCATGGGCACAGAGGAATGACTGGGAAGTGCACAAGCAATATGTGAATCCTAGCAACAAACACAACCTTCTCAGCACAGAGACTGAAATATTTCCCATTTAGAAACTGATCTGATCCAACAGCTCCTCACAGCTTGTACAGACAGGAAAGACCTGTATTCAGTAATGCAGCAATATGGTTTTCCTATACCAGGGAAAAGGTCCATTAATCTTGGCATATTAATAAATGAGCATCTATTAGCAACAAATAGGCTGGAGATCAGATTTCAATGCAAGGAGGTGATGCTCAGAGCAGCTTTTGGATGCTAGAAGTAGAGGTCAAGAGAGGAAAAAACCAAAATCTGATGGACTTCCAGAGAGGTTTTGATAATAAGGGACAATCAATCAGGGAATTAGCATGCCCTGGGTGGAGAGAGCACACAGGCACCTCTGTTTGGGTCCAGGTGGGGTCTGCAGGAAGGAGCTGCAAATGCCCATGCAAAGGGGCAATGCCTGGGACAGCAGGCTCTGCTGGGGCTGGGGAGGAGCCACCAGGCTGATGTGCCCAGGGCTTGGTGGGTGGGCTGGGGAGAGTCCTGACCTCTGTGTCTGCATGGCTGATATCCCATCTGATCCTGTCCTGCTGGAGCAGCAGGCACAGCTGGAGCACAGGGATCCCTGTCCAGACAGGTGTGACCCCTGGGATGCTGCCAGCACTGCACTTTCACACAGGGAACACAGAATTACATGGCAAAGCAGGAATCAAGTGCAGTTCCACTGGGTGTTTGGCTGCAGTCTGAGAGACAAAAGCATTGTGAGCACACCCCAGTTTCTGAGCTGCACAAAGCTGCACTGAAATAGGTGCAAGACCACAAGCAGTGGAGTCTCAAACCCTAAAGGTCAGTGATGACCCTCCCAGTGCAGGGCATGGCCACAGCACAGGAAAAGCCCTGTCACTGGACAGAGCAAGCTTGGGGAGGATCCTCTCCTCAGCCAGCACCTCGACTCATCTCCTGTCCCATGTGGGTGAGGACAGGACAGTCTGGTCCCTGTCAGACCTGTGAAACTCACTCATCATCCCTCAATTAAATAATGCCCTCAGAGTTCAGCAGGATGGAAAGAGGTCGGTTTTGATCATGCAGGCTTGGTGACATTCATGCAAGCTGCAGCATAGTGGGTAGGACAGTCACTGAGACACCCAAACTGTCCCTCAAAGAAGGGAGACCACTAAACATAGGTCTACTCAGGAAATAACATGTGAAACATGAGTTTGACCTCCTCCCAACTTTGTGAGTGACAGCTAAGCTTTGATGTACAGAACCAGTGTAATTTAGGTTGGAAGGACCTCGGGAGGTCCCCTGGTTAGTGCTGGGCTGGCAGTGACATTAGTCCAGGTAAATCACTGGCATGAATTTCTTCTGAATTCACAGGCAGCTTCTGTTTGACCAAACCCCTGCTTGGTGACAAATAACACTCAACAAAGAAAAAGACAAACAACAATCCTGGCTCTCACCATGGGCTGAGCTTTGCCATTCAGTGCTCTGCTCCCCTTGGACACAGCCCCACTTCTGGGTGAAAGAGCTTTGGCTCTCAGGGAAATAAAGCACCACTAGAAAAAGCTGGACTGCAGCTTTCTAGGATCTGCCACCTTTAGCCAAGGGACTCAGCTTGCTGGGAATTGGTCCCAGAGTGCCACAGCAGCCCAGCCAGTGTGACTGAGAGCTGGCATGATGCCTGTCACACTGGGAGAGAACTAATCCTGGGGGTTGGGTTTGGGCTTTTTTGGTTGATTGTTTTGTTGGGTTTTTTTCTTGCTTGAGGGCTATTAGTTGTTTTTATAGCATTATTTTCAAGCATGACAGGAATTGTCTAACCAGAGTTGTTTTGTTAAAAAAGGCTGAAGAGCTTCATGAGAGACATCAGTTATCAAAGCCACAAATTCTGGAAAATTTAAATCCTGCCAGTATGACAGATGAAATCCCATTAACATAGCTATGTGCATATGGTTTTGCAGACCTACCTTTTGTCCACAAAAACATCCCCCATCTGTGCTATCCACAGTGCTGCTGAGACACCTCAATAACATCATCTGCAACAGCTCCTTCACCCAGAAAGACTCAAAGGAATACACTGCCCAACAAATGTTTCTGGACAGGGAAGCAATCTGCACTCAGTCTTTACTTGAAGTTCAGTGTGAGGGCAGTAGGTTTGAGAGGCTGAAGGCTGGAGATGGCCCCAGATCACTGGCAGAGCACACGGTGATGCTCAGTGCCACCAGCAGTGATGCCAAGAGGTGAGCCCACCAACCAGGCTGGAAGAGCCCACCGGCCTCCCCTGTTCATTTCATCCAATAATCCAACAAATTTTGGCATGTGAGCACCTTCTGGGTTGCTTTTCTTCCTTTGTCAACCTTTAAAGCACAGCCACTAGCTTGGCTTGCAAAACTAACATGTAAGAATGCACATTTTTCTTGGGTTTTTTAAAACCATTCATGCACAGACTTAACACGGTCTGTGACCAGTGTGTGACTGCTTTATGAAATAGTCATTTGGGAGTGCCTAATAAACAATTGCTTTTAATTTTGAACATCTGTATCTATAACAATGAGAGCAGCTGACGTGGCCCCTCCATCAGCCCCGGGCTCTGAGTAAGGACCGGCTGCAGCCTGAAAGCGATCTCGCCTGGCCCTGCTGCCTCACATGCTGTAATTCTAGCCCTCTGCGGCTTGTCCTGGCTGATTTTCCCCTGAAACTTGATCTTTCAACGGATCAAAGGAGCAAAAGGAGAAACGAGAAACTTTTGCAGTGAAATTTCAGCCATGGCAGCTCGAGCTGTGTCTCCAGTTCAGTCGTCCCTGCTGGCTGCTGCCTGTGGAGTGTGCTGGAGTTCCCAGCCTCATGTCCTCATCCTGCCAGCAGAGTTTGCCACAGCACAGTCCTGTTTGGAGAAAAGGAACCTGCAAAGGGAAACCTTGCCCCAAATCTCAGCAGGAGTTCTAGCAGTGCAACAAAAATTATGCTGACATGGAATGACTCTGCTGGTAAACCAACCTTCTGAGACAAACCAGTATAATCCCAAAATTTAACAAAGGGCTCAGGAGATTAATATCACCAGCAGAGTGAATCAATCCATTATCCACAGTGTGTCTGCTCTGTGGTATCAGGGAGGCTGTCTCCCTGCAAGGTGACTGCACCAGCCCCCAGCCCTCAGTGACAGTGTGTCCCTGGCAGCAGGGGCTGGCACCAAGCACACCCACCCTCAGCTACCCAGGGCCCTCCACAGCATCTGCACACCTTCAGCATGGTGTTGGCAGCAGTCAGCCAGGGGAGAAACCTTCCCTCTGTGGGCATTTCTGCAGGGTGTGCAGAGAAATGGGGGTCCCTAAACCTGCCAGGTGCCTGCACCCAGCTCAGGGGCCCAGCACACGCTCCTTTAAATCACTGTGGTCATTAGTTTTTTGTGATCAGATGGAAGAAATATGTCTGGCTTATTCCTCTGCCTACTTTGTGAGACGAAAAATTACAGAAGTTTATGTGTCAAATACATGCTCAGGCTAAGGAGAGCAAAAAGTGGCTGGAACCAATGTCTTAGAGTACATATTACAACTGCTACAGTAGTATCAGTCTAAGAGGGCAAGTGAAACATCCTGCCTTCCTTACTGGGCTGCTTCCCTGGAATGATGAAGAATTAAGAGCATTTTTAGATGAAAAATGTGCAGAGGAATGGCTTTTTATTAAAACCAGGTACTGCTGGAAAAGACAGAGAATTCCTGAGCATCAAAGCCCTTCTTCCAGTCTGAAATCTTCCTGAATGAATATAGGCTGAGAAGAGTTGCTCTGAATGTCACACATTTCTCAGGATGGTGTTAAATCTGAGCCCACCCAGAAGGAGAGGCCACCGGTGTGTGGGAGCCAGGCTGGCTGTCAGCAAGGAGCTCAGGCATTAGGCACACCTTTGCTAAATTCCTGGCTGCCAGCTAATTACTGCATTTGCTTTCCTTGTCACCACTTCACTGGTATCTCTGTGTGTCTTCGTGTCTTCTTGGAGCCCCTCATTCCAGGTAATCATTGGGAGTGTTTTGAGTGAAATGCAGCAATCACTGCCCATGCAAAGTGTTCTGTCAGCATCCAGAAGGAAGAGCTCCCAGCTGAAGGGAGCCCTGTTGGGAACACTTCCACAAAGAGCAAACATGGGAGAGACACATCCTCCTGCCCATGGCCTCACGTGTTGGGATGCTGTCTTGACAGGAACTGTCTCCCATCCATTCCTCGTGCCTCTGCATGCCAGCCTTTACTGTCCCTCCAAGATGACTGTCAGAGAAAATGGAAATTATTGTGAGTACTTTTAGAAAGCAGTATTTGGAAACTTGGAGTTTCTTTCAGACACATGGTTGGTTGTTTTAAGCCCTCCCCCAAATACATGCAACTATCTTTGTCTTTCTGATGTTCTTACACTTGCACACCAAGCAGTGATTTTCCTAAAAATTTTCCAAGCTGATCATCTGTCAAAAATAGTGCCCAAACACTCTTGTACGAACTTTAAACGCAAAAGCCTGGATTTTCATTTTTTTTAATAATTTTACACAGGTAGTGTGACTACATCTAGCTTTGCACAAACCTCTTGAAAAACCCCTGGTCTGAAACTCACTCTGCTTTTAAGGGATGAGAAAGTTGCCTGTCAGCAGGGAGGGTCAGGCTGCTGCCATCAGACCCCAGAGAATCCGGCAAAGTGGGATCAGATTCTGCAGTCCCGGCTTGTGCTGCTGCTCTCAGAAGGAAGAGCCCCACAGAGCAAGGGCTCAAAACCCCACAAAACTGCACAAAAGCTTAGGAGCAGAGAAAATAGCAGAGAAAAGGCTCTTCCAGGGCAGACCCCTGGCAGATCCCTCCTCCCACCTCCCCATGCCCTGGGGGCTCCCCAGTGCCACCACCCTCCCTTCCCTGTAGCCGGGAGGGAAGGGACATTCACATGCAAATAAGGATGATTTACCAGCAGGAAACCCACTTTGTTTCCGAATTCATCTCTCCAGCCCTACCACAGCCAGCCTTGAATGCAGAACAGGATGAATGACCTAAAAGCAACGGAACTGAGCATTTAACATAAAATCCCACCCACTGGTCCCCTTTACTGGAAAGCAAGATTTAGCAACGCAGACAAAACCCACACAGACTGGCAAGTGAGGAGGGAAATGCACACACAGAGTTAGCTGGTGCTGAAGGCACCGGTGTAATGTTCTTACCCTGCAGCTACAGTTCAGAGTAAGGTATCATCACATCAGTGCCTCTGGCTTCAGCCCCCCTAACAGCCCCACCTTTTAGCACCAGTTTGATAAACACGTAAGGAATGCAGATCTGCCTGTTAATACACCAAATGGTATAAATTTCTGAGTTATGGATGGATAATACACTGCTGACACATACACCTCTCAGGTGGCTTTCAAAGCCTCTCACTTCACAGCCCCAATGACAGAACTGGAGAGAGGTCTGTCCTGTGCAGGGTGTGCATAGCCACAAAACTGAATTTACCTGTCTGCTACTTTTCACAGACTGTGGCTTACCACTGCCCCTGGGAACAAGCCTGAACAAAAGTTCTCTCAATAAAAATCTGGACAAATTCAAGGGAATAGGGAGGAACAGGGTAGTGCAACTCATTCCTTTCCTCTAGTAGCATTGAAGAAAATGTCCATCCATTACATCAGGCTACTCAAATCAAGCACTTAAAAACGCAGAATCATGGAAACATAGAGTGGCTTAAACACAGCCAAGGAATAAAATCTGTGAGTGAATTACTGTTAGTGACACTGATTCAAGTAAAACACTTCTGGAGTCCCTCAGAGTCATTTTTGAAATTTCTCTTAGTGCAAGAGTTTGTGTCAATTCTTTATTTGATGCCTTGAAAGACTACCTAGAACAGAGGCTAGACAGTGTTAAAGGAATAAAGTGTGTATTTATTAAAAGGCCTTCAAAGGACACACCTTGGGCAGTACAAGAGCCTGGCTGTGGCTCCACCCAAGACGGATGACGAGTCACATGTTTTCACACTTTTATAAGTTTTGGTCCATTGACATTTTGGGGTTAATTGTCCAATTACAGCTTCAGGCTATGAAGTCCCATCCTCCCAGATTGTTCTCCTATAAATTCACTGTTGTTTACACTTTTTTTAGGGCCCAAAGCTGCAACAATATCCTTGGTGCTGGGGCTGGAAAAGAATTGTTTGGTGAAGAGAACTTGCTAACACTTTATATGAAGTTCAGAGTTATATACTAATGCAGTACAGAATCTGGAAAATATTAAACCTGAAACTTAAGGGATCATACTGAGTTGCTAAAAAGATTTGTAACCTGTCCAACATGGTGCAAGGCAAATAGAGCTAAACTAATTTATTGTTCCAAACCCAGAAAGCCATTAAGAGGACATGCAATTGCTTTAAAGTCTGCAATTGTATTTGTGCAACCCCCCTGGAGTGTGTGGAGTTACATGAGGGTTAAAAAAACTAGCAAGCATAAAGAGCCTAATTCCAATGCATAACAAGTGCTTCAACAAAGCTTCAACAAAGTGCTTCAAACATTCTGCCAAAAGTACCAAGGAGATTTAATTACTTCTTTCTCCCACCAAAGATGACTTACTCTGTGTTTGACATACCCTACAGAGTGTGTTTCCATACAGAGATTCTCTCCTTGATCATGCACGGGCTACTTACAGCTGCTGTGGGTAAAAAGGGGAAAGAAGAGCAAAAGGTGGTTCTGACCTTCCCTGGGTGGCTTAATTTTCAGTCTGCCCTGACAAGACACCCTCACACCTCCAGAGGGTTCAGCCTGGGAACCTTGTGGGAGTGCACAAGTGGTCTCCTCACTGGAATGGAGAATGATGGAGGTGATGAGGGGGCCTTTCAGCAAGGCTCCTCTATGTTTCCAGAGTTTGCTGCTAAGGGTGTGACAGCACCATCAGCACCATCACAGGGCACTGGCTCACACGAGAAGAAACAGCTTTAGCAGAAGCTAAACTCATCTAGAACAGAATAAGGAAGGTTCAACCTTCCTGAGCTGAGGACATCTGTGTAGTGTGTGGACACAGCTGGCAAAAGCCTCTGTGCCCAGCAGTGAGCACTGTGAGGTGAGTCAGTGGCTGATGCTCCTTTGATGCTCTGACTTGCTCAGTGTCACTGCTTCTGCCAAAAGGTCACACAGACAGACTGAGATCAGATGAACATGAATTAGGGGACCAGATGAAGATAGCAAGGAGGTCCTGTCTGAACACAGGGTGTAGGCTGTCAGGCACCTGCCCTGAGCTCGGGTGCCTGCCTGGCCCCAGTGGTGCAAAACCCTCTGGGGACACTTGGGCAGATGCAGCTGTGGGGTGGAGCTGGTCAGTGTGACATCCCCACACTTGGGGGTGTCAGCCTGTCCCTGGGTCTGATGGAGTTAGTCAGTGTGACACTCTCACTGTGTGTGTCAGCCTGTCCCTGTGTCTGATGGAGCTGGTCAGTGTGACACTCTCACACTGTGGGTGTCAGCCTGTCCCTGTGCCTGATGGAGTTGGTCAGTGTGACACTCTCACACTGGAGGTGTCAGCCTGTCCCTGGGTCTGATGGAGTTAGTCAGTGTGACACTCTCACACTGTGGGTGTCAGCCTGTCCCTGTGTCTGATGGAGCTGGTCAGTGTGACACTCTCACACTGTGGGTGTCAGCCTGTACCTGTGTCTGATGGAGCTGGTCAGTGTGACACTCTCACTGGAGGTGTCAGCCTGGCCCTGTCCCTGTGCCTGATGGAGCTGGTCAGTGTGACACTCTCACTGTGGGTGTCAGCCTGGCCCTGTCCCTGTGCCTGATGGAGCTGGTCAGTGTGACACTCTCACTGTGGGTGTCAGCCTGGCCCTGTGTCTGATGGAGCTGGTCAGTGTGACATCCCCACACTGTGGGTGTCAGCCTGGCCCTGTCCCTGTGTCTGATGGAGTTGGTCAGTGTGACACTCTCACACTGTGGGTGTCAGCCTGGCCCTGTTCCTGTGTCTGATGGAGCTGGTCAGTGTGACACTCTCACACTGGGGGTGTCAGCCTGGCCCTGTTACTGTGTCTGATGGAGCTGGTCAGTGTGACACTCTCACTGTGGGTGTCAGCCTGTCCCTGGGTCTGATGGAGCTGGTCAGTGTGACACTCTCACACTGGGGGTGTCAGCCTGGCCCTGTGTCTGATGGAGCTGGTCAGTGTGACACTCTCACACTGGGGGTGTCAGCCTGTCCCTGTGTCTGATGGAGCTGGTCAGTGTGACACTCTCACACTGGAGGTGTCAGCCTGGCTCTGTCCATGTGCCTGAGTCACCATGGGTGGGATGTGCCACACCTTATGCTTCCCCTCCACCAAAGCAAGCCCAGCAATGTGACACAAAGCAAAGGAGCTCTGTTAGAGCTCTGATCCCACCCTCTGACCCCGATGGGTGGACTCCCACAGTGATCTTACCCTGATGGCTTACTCAGCTTCACAAGTACCAGTGAAAGGTCATGCTGGGTTAAAACCAAAATGTGCTTTCTTGCAGCTTTTCCCCCTTGGGCCAGAGGCTGTATCCCTTACTTGGGCAAAGATCCAATTGGAAATAACAAATGTAATTACCTTGTAAGCACCTCAGTGGAAAATATTGGTATAGTTAATTACACAGAGATGCAATGCTAACCCATTTCCCAGTGTTTAAAATACAAATATTAATGCTTTCTCCTTTGGGGTTTTGAGAAGATTACTTATTGCTGCAGCCTAATTGAACTGATAAGATTTTCAGCTATTGCAATAAACTTAATGATAAGTTTTCAGTGCAGGTTTAGTATCACTGGCTGGCATCAGGTATTAGGGTGTTACTCTGCACAGAGCTGGGGGTTTGGGTACCCCTGCAAGAATGAGGGTCCCTTTGGCCATGGCCCTTTAAGCATCCAAAACTGAAATCTCTTTCAAAGGATGTTTCATTTTAGCGTTCTCAAATTGAAGGTAAGAAACTCACACATTGACTATACAGAGAATTGAAATTGAAATCTGAATATCAGGAGAATGGAGAAGGATACCCAAAACCTAGGACTTAGGTACCTTTTAAGAAATCCTGATTAAATTGGCTAGGTGAAAATGCCTGTCTTTTGTAAAGGATCATAGGAAACAGTGTAATAAACTCACAGCATGGACTGAGCGTGTACTCCAGTATTTTCACATTATGGCTGATTGACTTTCCAGGTGTTGAACAAGGAACCTGTTATTTCTATGTCAGTCTGCCTGAAAAGCCCCATCACTTTCAGCCCTCAGTGAGGAAATGAGCAAAAGCCAATACATGTGTTTTGCTCTCCTCAGTATTTGTTAACATTAGTTAACATTTCTGAACTATATGTACCCTAGCAGATAGTCATAGGTCAGAACCAGAAAAGGCTTGACTCTCTTCTCACATCTCTAGAAAAGGAATAGTGATTTATGAAAATAGAAACCTGTCCTGAGATTGCCCATGAAGGTATCGAAGGAAGTTTTTCCAGGAAAAAAACAGGAGACATGATCACTTTGGGCACAGGCCTTACTGTTCAGCATCACTCACACTTGGCACAAGGCCACCTCTTCCTGCCAGCAGCTGCCTCCACAGGCAGCAGCACAGGGCCTTGTGCCCCTGCCCAGGCACCCAGAGGGAAGGGACAGGCACAGTGCCCTGCTGGGGCTCCCTGACACGGAGAGAACCAGACTTCTATGGGAATTAATGGGGTCAGCAATTGGGAAATCCACCCAGGCAGCTTTGGAGACTCCTGCTTCAACAGAGAGCAGTGCCCTGCTGCAGCAAGTGAGGCCATACACTTCAAGCAGAGGAGATCACTAATAAAAACTGCTTTTAGCTAAATACTTCCTTGAAAAATAACCCTTACAGACTGTGCTGCTTTTCAGTTTTGTGCCTGTTTTGCTGCTACACCACCTCACCGGGAGCCCAAGCACAAGCCACAGAGTGTTCCCATGCTCAACAGCAACAAGGATGGATTAGTCACCACCTTGATTTTGAGTACACTTCCACACACAGAAAAATTAAGGAAGCAGCTCCCCCAAAGGGAAATAAAACCACCATCCTCTAAAAGCTGCCAGACAGGTATTTCACCCAGTGGAAAAAAAAGCCAAATAAAAGCATGTGCAGGCAAGGGGCAAACTCTGGTCTAGTTCAACACCACCCAGGTGTACCTGAGGACAGTCTCCATGAATCACAACACTGCTCTCACAAGGGTCAGCATAGAATCTTTTAATACTTTACATAAAAAACTGCATACACTATAGTTTTATGTAAACATCATATACATTTCAGTTTTTGCCATGTCAGTTTATTAAAAACAGTCTCAGTACCACTATTGAGGGAAAAGAGAGGAAAGTAAACAAACATAAATGGATACATTTGTTCTCTGAACCAGAGAAACAGAAAATTATTTTCACCCAGGTTGGCCACCTTGTGAAAATAAGTTTTAAATAAACCTTGATTCTTTAAACTGCCCTTTAGTACTAAAGTCTGATGTACTCACTGTATAAGTAACAGTGCTTTCACCCATTTTTTTTTCCCAAGGCAAAAATATACAGTGGTTTTATTTTGTCTTGTGTTGAAATCAGTTTTAAACAAGACCCAGATGAGGTTACTGAGTAAGAATGTTTCCAATGCTACAGTGTTGTATGCAGATGATGAGTGCATTCAGTGTTTAATTTAAACATTAAAAAAAAAATCCACCAAGTTGTGCAAAGTAACCTTTGAAAATAAACTTTTAAATAAAGCCAATTCAACACACTCGCAGGAGACAACATTAAAAGTAAGGAGCAGGCACCAAGATCATAATATGGCAATATCATCCCCTTGCTCATCCTGCCTCATCTGTCAGGAGGTGGATATCCAGCAAGCAGGACAGTTCAGCTTTACTTTCTGGCCCCGTGGCTTCTGCAGCTGGAGTCAGCTCAAGGCTCCTGTTATCAGCAGGCATCAGTCACTCAGGGCAAGTTCCTTTGCACAACACAAGTCCCACCTGGGCACCCCCTCCCCACCTCACTTCAAACAAGCACCCCTGCACCACCCCAGTTTGCACAAGACAGAAAATGTAACATATATACAGGCTTCGCTTGGGATGACCCTCCCCTTCCCTCCCAGTCTCGGTCTTCAGGGCACTAGTTTCCACAGCAGGTCAGGCTCAGGCTGAAACGTGTGAGGGAGAAGCGAGGATGCTGCAGGCAGCCCGGGAGAGGCTTTCCCCAGCTCGCCTGGGTGGAGGCACATGCAGGCAGGAGGCGAAGTCCCTTCAAGCATCCCAGCTCCACCGCCCTCCTCTTGCAAAAGAGAGGAGGCTGCCCGGGAGCAGCAGGTGTCGGCAAAGGGGCAGAACCGGGTGCAACGTTTGCTCAGTCCCGTCTCAGCAGCTTTTTGTTGTTCAGTCCGCGACTAACTCGCGGGGGCCGGTGGTGGGAGAAGGCTTCTCCCTACTTTATTCCCAAGACTCAGGGCATGCAATCCCCCCTCCCTCTGTCCCCACGGCTGAGCAAGCACAACCCTGCTGGGCCAAGGCTCAAGGAGCGCTCCCTCCCTCAGCCCCCAGCCCATCCGCGGCCGGTCCCCAGCGGAGGGGACAGGCGGATGCCGTGTGCGTGTAGAACCCAGCTCCTCTCCACCTGCCACAGGTGACCGGGCGCTGCGCCCAGCGCCGCGCTCCAGACACGCCCTATAGCACTTTGCAGCAGTTGATGCAGCCGTTCTGGGTGCCGTAGCGCTTCTGCAGGGCCGCCCGGGTGGCCGTCTCGAAGACCTCCCGCACGCCCTCCTTGGTCTTGGCCGAGCACTCCAGGTAGTCGTAGGCCTGGATGCGGATGGCCATGGCCCGGCCGTCCTCGGTGCGCACCGGCTCCTGCTTCATGCGGGCCAGCTCGTTCCGCACGTGCTCGTCGTTCCGCAGGTCCTTCTTGTTGGCCACCAGGATGATGGGCACGTTGGGGCAGAAGTGCTTGACCTCGGGCACCCACTTCTCCGGGATGTTCTCCAGCGAGTCCGGGCTGTCCACAGAGAAGCACATGAGGATGACATCGGTGTCCGGGTACGAAAGGGGACGCAGGCGGTCATAGTCCTCCTGGCCGGCCGTGTCCCACAGGGCCAGCTCCACCTGCTTGCCGTCCACCTCGATGTCCGCCACGTAGTTCTCGAAGACGGTGGGCACGTAGACCTCGGGGAACTCGTCCTTGCTGAAGACGATGAGGAGGCAAGTCTTGCCACAGGCACCGTCCCCCACCACCACCAGCTTCTTGCGGATGGCGGCCATGGCCAGGCTCGCCAAGCTGGCCTTGCCGTGCAGCAGGACGATGGCAGCGCCCTCCTCGCCGCGGCCGCCGCCTCCCGCTCCCTCTCGCTTCTCACAGGGCACCGTGGCGAGCCGGCCCGCGCAGGCAGGCGGGCGCGCCCTGCTCTCTCCGCGCACAGGCACCGCGCCTCCGTACCCTGCCTCGGGGGAGCGCTACGGCCGCAGGGCAGCGCCGAGAGCCCGGAGCCCTGCGGTGGAAGCGGTGCCGCCGGTTCTCGCCCTCACCGCAAAAGCCAGATCAGCACCAGCTCCGCGCAGCCACTGCCGCAAGCTGCGGCCCGGCGCCGCTATTTAAAGGCGCTCGCGACTTTCTTAATATAGCTGGCCAATGGGAAGGCAAGGAGTGAGGTCATCCCCGGCGGAGAGCACCGCGATTGGCGGGCGGCCGCGGGCGGGAGGCGGGGCCGAGGCGGGCGGGGCAGCGGCCGGGCCGGGCCGGGCCGGGCCGGAGCAGAGGGCTCGGGGTCTCGGCGGGCCGAGCCCCGGTCAGGCGGCAGGGGGCCTCCGGGAGCGCGGCCCGAGCCCGGCCCGGGGAGCTCCGGGAGCCCGGCCCGAGCCCAGCCCGAGCCCTCCCGGCCCGGGGAGCTCCGGGAGCCCGGCCCGAGCCCAGCCCGAGCCCTCCCGGCCCGGGGTATCCCGGCTTGGCCCCAGGGCCGGGCCGGTCCCCGCCGCAGTGTCGCCGCTCGGGATGGCCGGAGTGAAGAGTCTGGGCGAGCAGCCGAGAGGAGCGGGCAGCGCCGCTGCGTCCCAGGTGCTGCTTTAAATCCCGGGCAAAGTGAACAGAGTCTATTGCCGGCGGTTTAATAAAATAATAGCGTCCGCTGGGTGCTGCTGGAAAAGCGCTCGACTCCCTTCCTTAAAAAATACATCATGTTCGACTCTCGCCAGCTCATGGCCAAAAGGGAGCGGAGGAATTGTAAACCGGGAGAAGCAGCAGGTTTGAACTGAACTGGGCTTTGCGTCTCGATTTACAGGGATGTCGGAAGTGACAGCAATGAAAAAATGAACGTGGAATATAGAGGGGCGCAAAGCGCTGTAGTGCAGGGTCGCTGGGAGGGCAGGGAGTCCCTCCAGAGGAGCATGAGCATAGGCTGGGCTGAGCTGGGCTGGGCTGGGCTGGGCCAGGCTTAACTGAGCTGAGCTGGGCTGGGCTGGACCGGCTGAACCGAACTGAGCTGAGCCGGGTTGGGGTGGCCGCGGTGCCCGGGCACACACGGACACCGGCGGCAGCGAGCGCTCCGTCCCTGCTGCCGCTGTCGCTGCTCAGCCGGGTGCTGTCCCGAGCTCCTCACAGACCATGGCCTGTGGCTCCTGCCTCTCGGGGTTGGATCCGGAGTGTCCCGTTTTCCTAGCCAGCACTGGCATCAGTGAATAGAACAAGAATGAGTGGTTTGTACAATACCGTTGTTATTAAAAATTGTATTTTAAAATACCCACTTGGAGAGCCAATGCACCACTGAGGAGATCAAATCACCTGGCAAGTTATTTGCAACACACTGTCACAGAGGGAATACGTGTGTCCATAGGGCAAAAGGTTCGCTTAATCCTAGACATTGCAATAAAATTCATTTTCTGTGAGATTTTTGTAATATCTGTTTCTCCCAGTCAAAAGAGCATGTCCCTGGATGCTGACAGACAAATTTGTACCTTGATCTTACAGCATATTTTATGTGAACATAACAAAATTTTAAAAAAATAATCCAAATATATAGTGTAGACATAGACATGGATGTTCTTCAGTACCTGTGGCCTTCGAGCGGGCCAAATTTCTGGCTTGCATCATCCCTTTAAATTTGTTGTCACTGATCACAGGCTTAAATTCTTCACAAAATGGTGTGGAAATCATCCCCATGCTGCCATGTCCTCCTGGCGATGGAGCACCGGCAGCTTGTAGCTGTTTCCTCCGCAGTCCCAAGCAGGTTCAGGCCGTTCGGAGAGGCAGGCAGTGAATTTAATGTGTATTTTATTTTGGCTGTGCGGTGTAAATCCATCCCCAGGACCTGCCCGCGCTGTGCCGACGGCGGGGCCCCAGCGCCCTCTCGCGGCGGCGCTGCGCCCTGCACCGCCCTGCGCCCGCTCCACAGCTGGAAAACCACAGCTGGAAAAACCCACAGCTGGAAAAACCCATAGCTGGAAAAACCCACCTCTGCGGCGGCAGCAGGAGAAGCTGCGACTGCTTCATCCGACGTGAGAGGTGCTGCTTAAATATACTTCTGGTTTCGCTGTATTTGACTTTTGATTCGTGCCTGGGTGTTTGGTTTTGTCTTTTCAGGAGCAAAAGGTTTCATTAAAAAGCAGAAGGAACAATGTGAATGAGCAGTTACCTTGCTGGACTCATCAGTGCTGTGCCACGGAAGGCAGGTAAATAGGCAGCTTATTCATTCCAACACAGCTCTGTTGTTGCCCAGAGTGCTGCTGGCAATTACCCGTGTGCCTCCTGTCCCATATACATACTGCTCAACTCTTTAAAGGCTTCAAAGCAGGGTGGCCTCATCCAAACTGTCTTCTGGTTCCAGCTCCCAAACCGAGCAAAGGAATTGTTCCACAAATGTCCAGATAACCCAGGCTAAATCCATTGCATGAATTTTTCTTGCAACTGAGCAGTGCACGTATATTTGCAGCACCCAGTTATGGTCTGAGCCATAACTGCTTCATTTTCAAGTGAAGTCTCACATCTCTAGTCTTCCACACAGTTGCACTGAAGGCAAAGCACCTAATGTCTCATCTCTCATCTTGCAAGACAGACTTCAGCAAAGGCAATACAACTCCTTGACCAAGAGTTTCAAATGCTTTATAAGTTTTTTTTTCCCAAAAGCTTTGTATCATGAGACTCAGTCCTGTGACCAACTCAGACTGAGATCACACTTATTTCACTGTTCTGGGGTACACTCCAGCAGCAGCCTCTATGGGGAACATCTAAGTTACTGTGGTTATTACACATCTGTACTTAGCAAATGTATCCAGCTCACGTATTTTAAGGCTGAATTTTAACTTGTGTTGTAACTTTTATATTTTCTGCATGAATCTGCATGATATGCTGAACCACAGTTCTTTAGGCAAGCTGAATCTTCACTTCTAGTTATCCCAAAATGTGCACTCTCTAAGCACAGCATTAGTTCTGCTGCACCACATACATCTGTATGATTGATGAAGAAAGCCTGAATTAGGAGAGACACCACTTGTTTGCTTTTATTGCTTGTGCTGATGGTTTTGAGATTAAAGCTCAGATTTTGTTGGTTTTTTTAACTTAATCCAAGTGACATATTTTTTGTTGAGAAGACAATTCCTATCAATTACTGGAAACTGTTTCCAGATTATATTCCCCCCCTGCTCTTCTTGCTAAGCAGATTTTCTAAAGGGCATGTCTGTTATCAGGTAATTTGTGTTCAAGTGTAAATCTGTACCAAAAGCATGAAAGCTCAGTGGGGAAGGCAATCTTTCTCCTTTTTGTCAATAAGTAGGCAAGTAAGTACATTGCCTGCTGTGGCATCACATGCTGAGGCAGCCATGTGTCCTCTGATGGCTCACAGAGTCCTGGATGCTGGCTTGTAACGCTGGCATCCTGCAGTCCCCGTGCAGGCAGAGCTCCTCAGCAACGTGGGGAGGTAAGAGGCAGTGAAATGTGAGCAGTTCACAGGCCAGTGTGGAAAAGCTCTGAGTAGATGTGAGAGAACAGGCTGAGTATCAGATACAGGTGAGTGTCTCTCTAAGATAAGAATTTCTGGCACATTTAGGAACCAGACCACTTGCTGTGTGTCACCACAGGTCCATTGCTTGCCAGCGTACCTGGAAAAAAAGCAGTTTAACTCTCAGAGCCCCTTGGGATCAGTGCCCTCAGCAGACAAGCCAGACTCACCTCCTAGAAATTGTAATGCCAAGGCACAGCAGGAGAAGGTGAAATGACCTGTGTATTTTCATACAGAGGTTTATGCTAAGTACGGTGCACATGAAAGAACACCATCCCAAGAAAGAAATGCTTTCATGACTAAAGAGCTGTATGGGATCCACTGGCATTGCTCTTCCAGGGAATAAGAAAGGTCAGTCAGAAGCTGTTGGCTTTAATTTTTTCCAGTTCTTACAGCAAGACTATTAAATTCATACTTTATTAGGACTCAGGAAATATGGGCTGGCAGAGTAAAATTATACCACTACAGAAAATTAAAGTGGCCTTTTGTCTCTAGCTGAGTTCAAATTAAATAAAATCAAGTTCTTCATCTTTAGGCCAGAACTTTTAGACCTACAACCCCTCATCTCAGTTGAAGAGGGGTTGTAACTAATCATGTTACACATCTACATCACCAATAATGCCTTTGGAAACAGTTCTCTCTGCAGAGAGACCAAACTTATCACCCTCTGTTCTCAGTTTTTACTGACTGCAGACACCTTGCACTCTTTGTCTACCAGGAAAACTGAGACAGAATAAAAGTTGCTGGTCCAATGCCAACAAGATAGCAGGGAATTCAGTCTCTCTGTCTGGAGGTCAAGATAATATTCTTAACAGTGGGAAGTTCTTTATCTTTTGACTCTCCAGTGGATTCATTCCACCACTTTGAGGGTGGTCAGGCACTGGAAAAGGCTGCCCACAGAGACTGTGGAGTCTCCATCCTTGTGCATATTCAAAACCCAACTGGACACAGTCCTGAGCAACCTGCTGTAGTTGATCCTGCTCTGAGCAGGGCAGGGTGGAGTAGATAACCTCTCCTCACTTATCCATTCTTTGATTCTGCAATTCATTTATTTGTGGTGCCTCAGCAGATCTGAAGAGTGATGTTTGGAGGGTCTCTGGCAGGTCCACTCCAGTTTCAGACTCCAGCACTGTCAGTCCACATTGCACCAGGGAGTTGGGCACACTCGGTTCTGAAGTGCTCGCACAGGATGAGTCTTTCCAACAGGAACGAGGAAACTTCTGAAGTAAACATGTTATGATCTGTTAATGATTTGTGTAATTTCCACTTTATTGCCAGTAGATTGCTTTAAAAAACAATGATGTCATATGGTTCTCCGTGTAGATTGATTTGCTATATAAAGATACATTAACCTATTCCTTTAATTACCGTGGTCTTCATGGTGGTCTTTGAAGTGTGGTGATCAGTTCTTTCTGCAGGGGAACCTGTGACCTGAGGAAGCTGAGGCAGCAACAATATTAAAAAAACTGATCTAAGAGAATTGATGGTGGCATGGTGGTTGATGGTGGAAATTACTATCCTGTAAGTCTAACAAACTTCTGTTTCATATAAATTAACCATCACTCTGTGAAGACTCAGAACACTTTCTTAATTCTCACATGAGAAGTGATCTATTAGCAAAAGCAGTGTGAGTGCACACAGAAGAATTATTGCCATTGTAGAATCCCACTAACAGATCGTGGCAGGAAAAATGTCAATAAAACCGATTTGGAAAGTTGTTCGATACAGTGTTTTTCATTCTATTTCACTCACAAAATTAAGTCATTCAATCTAAAAAACTTAAATCTGTTATGGACTGAACACTGACCATAAACAATATCTGAGATGAGAAAACAGAAATATAGAGTACTGCAGGAGTCTTGGTTACATCCAGATTTGGCTTATACCTTAATTTTTTGATTTATAATATTAGGCAAGAAAAAGGTAGTCACAATTTCAGAGGGTTCTGATATTGAAATTAAAAAGGGGAAAAATAGGGAAGAAAGGTAAGACAGGAGTATGGAGACAAAAAAGGAGATAAGGGAAATTCCAAAATAATGGACTTTCTCTCCTCATTCTACCCTTCACAAAAGCTTTAAAAACCCCACATCCTGGGAATATGTAATTTTGTACTTCATCTTTATTTTCAAGGAATGGCTGCTTCTAGGAGAAAGTTAGCTGTAGCTGGGGATCACCTCTGTGTTAAAATATGCTTCACCTTTGCTGTGTACCATGAACTCCTTCCCAAGTCCTATGAGCCAGTGCTGACACTACTGACACAGAGATAGATGGGGAAAGATGAAACTCATTCTTTTGGATGTGTCAGGAAGGAATGAAGTTACTGAGATCTCCACTCAGAGTTCCACAAGGATGTAGACATCTACAGATGTTATTTTAATTTTTTTATTTATTTTAACAGGACTGGCTTACAGCAAAACATCCTTGATTTCTGGGTTTCAGAAGTCAAAGTGTTATGCCTCATAGTACCTATTATTCCAGGGGCTAGAACTAAGATATAACTAAGGTATTAAGAAGAAACTACTGCAGGCAATGAGACAATTAACACTACAGAAGGAAAAGCTTAGGCTGCCAACTTACATGGGCTGTTCTGCCAAGACAAAAGATGGTGATGATAGAGGCCTGGAGATCATTAACCAGTGCATTACATGAGGAAAGGAGGAGAAAAAAACACTACAGGCACTGCCAAATTTTGTGAGAAGTGAACATTATTTTGTGGTTGGATTTCATCATGTGGAAAGGTAGGCAGATATCTTTGTTGCTGTTGTGTTTGTGCTGTAAAGGCTGCTTATATGTCACAGGAGGAAAACATCCCTTATTTGCAAAGCCTCACACTTGAAAGCTGGATTTATTTCTTTCTCCACCTCCAGTACAGGCTGAAGAGAACAATTCTAGGTTTGAGATGTAGAACCAGTCTCGAGAAATTGAATGACTAAGTTACCATTCTCCATGGAGGTTTTTTGGTCAAGGGAGTTATACAGAGACTGGGACAGAAACATAAACCAGCACTAGTGACACAAGCACAAGAACACGTGTTTTAGTGAATCTAATCCAGGTTCTTGGTAGCAAGACTCAGTGGCAAACAGCTGTGCTGACAAAATTTCCTTCCATACACTTCCTTGATGGGTGTCCTTAGGGAAGGGTGTCACCATGCAAGTATCCAATAGTCTGCTGTGCTAATAGCAGCAGGTTTCTGACTGGCAGAGCAGGTCTGGCTTTCTCTAGGATTCATTTGAAGAGCTGGCCCAGGCTTGGTTCCATGAATGCATCAGGAATGCAATATATAGCATAGAGTACAATGGAGGCGCTGCCATTCCACCTCTTCTTCAGGCACAGGTGGATAAATTGGGGTAAACCAGCCTGGGTCTGGGGCAGGATAGTCCAGTTTATGGTTGAATTCCTACCTTAAAAGTAGAGAAAATGACTAGACTTCAATTTCTACAGCTCTTTGTTCTTATAATCTGAAAGTTTGTTACATTTTTCGTTCTATAGCACTTTCAGGCAGAGGACATGAAGAAGAGGGAATGCCAGCAACCATGCTGTCAACTTTGCAAGTCATTAACAATCTGGAAAGAGACTGAGACACACTGTCAAGCTAAGCAGAACATCTCAGAGAGGCACAGAGATGGACCAAAATGGAAAGATTTTGGGTGCAACACCCCACTGCTCCCTTCTGAGAAACACTGCGTCCTGGCAGCCCAAAGAACTGAGTTATGAACTGAGACTACACACTTGGGATTTTTTCTTACCCACTCTTCCCACCATTATTTGTCTATTGATGATATCATGGGTAGAAACGTTGGGGCTGGCCAAGTATTCCGTATTGGATGGATTGCTGCTTTCCTTCTACATCACTTTTTGGAAGCAGTTTGAAGTCCATGATCACACTGTGCCATAACAACAAATGCTTCAAGGATGACATTTCCAAAAGTACCTTTCTTCCAAGAATCTCTGAGTGCTTTTCAACATGAATTACCAGCCCATCTCTTGGTGATAAGTAGGTGTTATTTCCATCTTCGAACTGAGAAACTTAAACTACTGCCTAAAGTAACTGTGAATCATCTACTTCCTGGAGCTTTCTTTTTCTTGTTTTCGATGCTCTTTCCCTTTTGTCTCCTGGACCATTTTTAACCTCAATTTCCTCTCCCCTCTGTCTATAATAATCCCCTCGATGCAACCTGATATTGTACCCAAACTTTAAAACTCTTCCTCCCATGCAACTCAGGCATGCGTGCCGTGCATAAATGCTTTCCTGATTCAGGTAGCAGCATCAATAGAGCCTTTCAAAGAGCTGTATTTATGTAGATAGGTTTAAATTGTTATTTCCATCCTGTATGTGCATTTGTGGGTGGGGAGGATTAGTCTGCAGATAAGTTAAAGAGCACAGGTGTCTCAGGTGCCTCTGATGTGGAGCACTCAGCTGGAGAGAGGCAGTTTTGCAAAGATTCCAAGCACTTACTGCTCCCCCTGCTTGGAAAGTTCAGAGCACTTGGGTGAATCAGAGCTCACACTCCCTGATGCTGGACAGTGTCCTGAGTAGGACACTGGGCAGCATATTGGCTGATGTCTGTTTTCAGTCTAAATAAACACGTGCTCTCCTCCCAGAAGAGTGTTTTGTTCAAGATAAGGGTAACTGGTTTCACTCCCAGTATTCACTGTACATATCTCTGAATTAAACTGTTGTGCACTGACCTTAGTTTCTGTTTCTTAACATTAACCCTTTTATTGGTTTTTTATGAGAAATAGAAAGTTGGCAATCTGTTTCCACTGTATGCTCTTCTGCAACTGGAAAAGAGAAACTCAGGGAAGGTTTTTCATAGTCTTTTCTTAACCTGTATAAATTCACTTTTTTTACCACTTCTATCAAAAAATCAACGATGCCCCTCTGTAGCTGTCCCAGAGCACTTTTTCAAAAGATGTTTACTATGTGGCTAAGAAATCGATTTGGCTGGAGTCCATATTTTAGAGCATCTATCTCCCAAGAGAAATGCAGGCTGGATAGTTTCCTGCTCTGTATTTTAACATTGTTCTGTGATCCAGAAAGAAGAGGATATATCCCAGCAGTCAGTGTATTATCCTAAGGCATCTGTATCTGGGGTTGCTTCTCCATTCCACCTCAGGCTGTGTCTGTGTGCCTGTACAGAAGAGGCTGTGCACGTCTGCACTGCCAAGTAGCTGGGGAGAAGCAATAGCCCATGGCAGCACGGAGCTCATGGGGTGCTGGTTCACCTTTCCCACTCAGGAATGTGTCCCCAAGATCCTCTGCAGACTCCAGGGCAGGTACACCTGCCAGGTGATGCTGGGCTGCTACTCACAGCCTGCTAGAATGGGTATTGTACTCACTCATGTGAAGAGCTCAGACATTACCAGTGGAAGAACTCAGATATTAGCCACTGAAGAGCTAGAAAGTCTGTAGGAGACCAATACTTGGAAAGTGATACATGCCTGTATCTTAAGCTTGGAACAAAAATTAGTAGTGATGAATCCATAAAGAAGCAAACTGCCAGGAGTCAATACCCAGGCTAAGCTTGAGCCAAAGTGCTCTCCTCTAATGTAAGTCATGCTGCCAGAGCTGGAAGGGAAAGGAGAAGAAAGAGAGGGAGAGGAAACTGTTTCATTAACCTTTTTTTATTTTCTACTTTTATGTATTTAAATATTAAACGTGAGTATTTATTAGGAAATATAAAAAAAACAAAGGAAAGAAGTACTATGAAACAGAAGGTGGAAATTAAATGGAGTTCATATATCATTCAATAGGGCCATTTCTAAGATGAAATACACTATTTGCTCCCCATCACCCTAGTTATCCAATTGAAACAGCAGGGGAAATCATACTATATTAGGTGAATATGATATTATACAGTTCAATTTGGGATTTCAGCAAAGCAAATATGCAAATAAATGATATTTATGTATTCAGTAGAAATAGGAATAAATAAATAAATAAATAAAGTCAGTACATAACAATAAGAAAGCAGTGAGAGCAATTTTCCATTTTCATTGCAAAGATGCAATGAATTCCATGAAATAGTGTTGTAGTAGCCTGCATGCTTAAGAATTCCATCAAGCCAAGGTTTGTAGACAAGCTGACTTTGTTGGGAAAAAAACAGACAAGCTCTTGGACACTCATGTCTTCAAACACCTCCTCCAGACCCCATTTCATAGAAGACCTGACTTCCCCCCCATAGAGCTCTACAGACCATAATAAGCCACAAAAGGCATGACAATTTAGAATGTGTTTTGTACAGAGATGTAGGAAGAACCTGTAGCCTTCAGAGACATCTACAAAGTGATATATCAGCAGTGTTTTAGCAAAAAACCTCCCCACACAGCACCCACTACAGGGTTTTGGAAAGAGGAGCAGTTTGGAACTAAAAAAGCCCCATGTGTTCTTTCCTTTTCATTGCCTGTTTTGCAGATGCAGTGGAGAGAGGGTAATATGTCTTGCTTAGCAAGACTATTCTCCATTTTGTATTAGTTTCTTATGTAAATAGGTCTTCCTACTGGACAATCTATCAGTCTACCCACTAATTCATCTGTTTACTCAAAATTATCTTCAGACAGGAAGCATGTTCTATTTTGTGAAAATAGATTCTCTTAGGCTTTTGCCTCTGTTTTCTCCATAATATCTTGCCATTTAATCAAATTCATTTTGTGAAATGTACTGCATCTGTTTTAAATAATTCACCATCTTATACTGCAATTGGCAATCACTCGGAGAATGTCAAAGTATCCAAGAGCCTGTAATTTGTTATTATATTTTGATGGAGACACAGGGCTGGATCATGGAATTCTTCCACAGCAACTCAGAGCAGCATATGAAAAGTGAGAAAGACTGCAAATTTTTGCCAAAACTAAGTTCTATGTGTCCCTAAGGCCTTGAAAGCTTCATCTCTGCTAGTGGACTTGTCCATCACTGAAACTGCCTCTGCACTGTTGATGTGTTCACATTTCAATCTGCTCAGTTGCCCAAGACATGCTTTATGCCAGCTCCCTCCTCTGTCAGGGTGACACAGCTCTTGGAGGGGACTTGTCTCAGCACATCCCTGAGGCTGTGCCTGTTGAGAGGACAGATTGGTAGACAAACATTCAGCTCATGAATCACACCCATGACTGGTTTCTGAGCAGTTTGATGCCATTGAGAGCAGCTTTCCCAGCTCAGGTGTGGCTGAGCCAAGCAGTGTTGCAAGGTGGATATGCCTGGGTGCTGGGAATGGGGGATTTAGCAGCCTGTCATCATCCAGCCTTGGCTGAGAGGAGTTTGTAAGCTTGAAGACATTAAAAGGAGCATTTTCTCTCTTGCAACCCTTTTGCTCAGGCAGTAGGACAGTCTTGGCAGAGACTGTCCTTGGCTCCTGCCCGACTGCAGGCACAAGTGAACAGGTCACTGTCACAGGCTGACAAATCCAGTGGCCCAGCAGGGGCAAGGCTGCTGCAGATCCCCAGGGCCAGCTGGCAGTGGGGCTCAGTGTGTGCTCCCACAGGCACAAACACACTCAACACATATCTGGGTACATGTGTGATCAGTTCCACAGAAAAGCTCAACACACACAAACACAACCAGCACCAAGGGCCTCATCCTGTTCTGCTCTCTGGCAGATCCTGATGAAAGCCCGTTAATAGAATATTTCTATTTCTATTTACATTTACATTTACATCTATACAATGTGGATCCCTCCAGCCACTATCCTGAGACAAGTCTGCACTGTAGCTGGTCCCTGAATCCTCTCATCTCCAGTTGGCTCCTGCACAGACACACACAGTCAGGTCTCTCAGCTGACTTCCAGGCTCCATAATACCCCCAGAAGCTGGCCAGGACTGCCTGGTCCCTCCAGTAGCCAATACACAGATCTCTGATGACTCCAGCATCCAGCTTATGGTTGCTTTGATATCTGTCTCCTCAAGCCTTTTATCCTACTCACCTGTTACTCCATCTTGACATTTACCAGTGATTCACCTAGACCCTCAACACACATGTGCACATAAAAAGCCTCTGAAGTGGAGTTCAGTGAGAAGACAAGTCCTTCTGACCAGGTGCAGGGCATGGCCAGCCAGACAAACCAGCCAACCCTTGACATGCCACTGGCCCCTTTTTATCCCCTTATCACTGTGTTTTTCCACCCTTATTCCTCCCCAAACCACCAAGATCCCTCCCTTTTCCCCTGCATTGCCCTCCCTCTAAAGTTCCCACAGCAAGTCTTATGCACTTCCAAGATGCTGCTCCTGTGTGTCCCATACTGTGTCCTGTACCCCTTACCCCTCTCAGTCCTTACAGCTTTTCCCTTGAGCTCAGGTGTGCCCAGGCTGAGACTCCCAGGACAGTCCTGAGAGGGGCTGCACCAGGGCTCATGTGCCCTCCTGGGGGTTTCTGGGGTTCCCCCACCACCTCTGACCCCTGCTCCTGTGGCCAGGCTTCAGTCACACTCCCCAGCCACCATGGGAAGACACTTTTGGGTGTGCCACAGGCTCTGTCCATCATGGGCAGCTGCCTGCCAACACTTACCCTGGAGGGAAGTGAAATGTAGCTGTGCTTAAAGCCTTTGGCAGGTTAAAGCCTAAATAAATATTTATCAGTGGCCAAAGGTAGAAGAGAGAGATAATAAAAATACATCTTTTGGAAGGCTCCCTGTCCACCAGTTTTCTGCAGGAAGGTAAATTTAAAATAATGTTGCACTTAAGCATTGCTTTGCTTTTAAAAACAATGAATGGGCCCAGGTGCATTTTCAGTGACCTGCTGTAAACCTGCATCAGCAGTAAATTGCCAACAGATGATGCTCTGAAAATATGAGGGAGGCAGCTCAGACTTTTTCTTCTCTTCATCCCAGACTCCTTGGAAAGAGCTTCTGGCTTCTTTCCCAACAACTGGAGATCAAGAGCCACAGGATTTGGTCAGCCTCTGCCATGGTTGTCAGAGCATCACCATGGTCCCTCTCATTAAACAAACACTTAAGCCTCACACAGGGACCACAGAGGAAAGGGTGAGGAACTGGGAATGAGCAGGATCCAACATCAAAAAAACAAGCTTGTTATTTTCTTCCACTACAATCCAGACAGCTGGATTCCCAGACATATATGGAAAAGTCTCATGGTAACACCTATCAGGTTTTTTTTACACACTTCTGTGATGATTGCCATACAGATCAAGAAATGAGATTGAAAACAGCACTGCCTTTGTGTTTTGTGTTCATGCAGTGCCAAACATGAGGGGTTGTACCAACCCAGGGGAGAGAGGGGTGCTCCTGAGTGTAAGGTGGCATCCCTTGCTTATGTCTGGCCACAATCCAGTTGCTTTAAGTCCATGGCAAATCATCACATCTGATAAACTCTGTTAACCAGAGATCTCCCCAGATTCTCAGGCTGTCAAGAAAAAACATTAATACATCGTCATTACCACAGTGGCTTCCCTATGTGGTCATCCACCAAGACCCCTGGGGAAAGAAAGAGCCCCGGGACAATCTTTACTCACTCTGACTCATTGGGAAGCCATCCACCCAATGCAGGATCTGGTCTTGGCACTCAGTCTGCTGCCCTATCTCAGCTACAAATCAGAGTAAAACATAAATGTTATTTATCTCTAATTAATTATTAAGCCAATGTGTAACAGCACTTAGGAAAGATCATATTGGTGTGTGTCTGGATGCAGCCCAGCCCTCCCTAAATAATGCTGAAAGCTGACTTCCCTCCTGCTGTAAGCAGATTACTTCAGTCTAAGTGTTGGTACATAAGGAGAAGATTTGTCACCCTTCTGGAAAATCAATAGGCTCTTGGCAAACTGGCTTGGTGCTGTTAATCATCCTGATGGCACCATCTGCCCATCTACCAAACTGCAGCAGAAGAGCCACCCTGCCTGAGGGCCAGCCAGTGACCCTCTCAGTGGCTGCAGGGCCCTGCCACAGCTGGGTTTGCACTCTCACTGCACCTGAGACAAGCCCAGCTGAAGGAACAGCAGGATCTGGGGGCTGGGAGTGCAGGAGGACTCTGCCATGTCTCCTCAGGATTTCTGTTCCATGTCTGGGGGCAGTGCCTCTGCCTCGTGCCCAAAACCAGCTGAAAATTCACAGGAAAAAGAGAGGAGTCAAAAGTGCTGAAAATTCCAGATGCCTGAGGCATCACTGCTGGTGCATGCAGCTCCCCAGCTCCTCATTGACATGCAGAGGATGGAGAAATCCTGTGGCAGAGCTCGCTGGCTTTGGACTGTCTATTGTCACCATAGGAGGCACTGAGTGTCCCACCTGCCCTGCGAGGAAGGGTCTCTTCCTCCTCATCCTCCCAACCCAGGTCAGTGCTGCTCCAGCAGACAGGAGCTACAAGGTGTGGGAGAGCCTTCTGTGCAGGGCCTGGACAGGCTGGAGAAGACAGTCCAGGAAAGGATGGAGCAGATGACAATCTGTAGCAGGAGCAAAGGAGTGCTGGTCTGGCTCACAGGGTATTGCTGAAGCAGAAGCCCTGGCTGCTGCCTCTGGAGGTGTGCTCAAAATGCCTCTGGAGGTGTGCTCAAAATGCCTCTGGAAGTGTGCTCAAAGTGCCTCTGGAAGTGTGCTCAAAATGCAGCTGCTGCCCTGCTGCTGGATGGGGAAGGGATGGGCAGGACCCTCAGCCACTGCTGTGCCTTCCCATCCAGTCTGCCCAGTGTCTGCATTCCCCCAGTGCCAGCATCATGTGGGACCTGCAGGGAGCCAGGCTGGGGAAGGGCAGGGGCAAACAGCAGTGCCCAACTTCCTCCTGCCCCAGATTAATCAGCACTTTTCTGAATCACAGTCGTGGTTTGGCTGTGGGATATCAACTATGAGATTCAGAAATTAATTCAGCTTGGGAGCTTTGGATGACTCAGACTGCTATGAAAACACTCCAGGGCAGAAATGAGATGTAGGGAAAATTCACCCTGGGGGTATCTCTCAATGGACTTTAACTGAGGATAAATTTAATTTGCAGAACTGAAGCATATTTTATTTACTTTTTAAACTAGCATTTTAAATTGAAATATTCAAATAGATAATCAAGAGGCTCTAATGGGTTGCTGTTATTGAAAGAGAGTTTGTTTTAAATTCCTCAACCTCAAAGTCCCAGACATATTTCTTTCCCCCAAGTGAATTCTCTGTTGAATTTCTCTACTGCATTAAATATGAAAATCAGATTTCACCAAATAAACAGACAAGATGACGCAGCACTGATGTTAGGCTGCCCACAACCTAACCCATGATCCTGCTGGAAGTTGTCTGTAAGTCTCAATGGAAAAGCAGGATGCAGTAGTTGTATGTGCTTTTAGGAGTTTGTAAAGAAAGAGCTCCTTCTCATGCATCACTGGGCTCCTAAAAATGGGTCTAAGTTATAACAGCCCTTAGAGTTCACTTAACTCTGCTGCCAAACGTCTGCCTGTGAGAAAAAATACATACATTTTTGTAGCTGGAAAATTATCGAGGCAAAGGATTTGAAACTCTGAGCCATATGGACTCCTGCCTCAGCCCTCTCAGTGCAGCAATGCCTCATTGCAATCAATAAATGTTTCATCATCATTTCTGGTGCAGGGAGGCTTTAAGGAGCCCAGGTTCCATTCTTGGCTCCACTGTCTGCTCTCTGTGAGCTTTAAGCTTCATTTCATGTCAATACAGCAGGACTCTGCTCTGTTTTCTTCACAAAATGCAGGGGGTGTGCTGTGTACTGCCAAGGAAGAATCAGAATCAGAATCTGATTTGGACTGGAAGGAACCTTTAAAAGCCATCTAGTCCAACCCACCTGCCATGAGCAGGACACCTTTGACTAGATCAGGTTGTTCAGCTTGACCTTGGATGTTTCCAGGGACAGGGCACCCACCACCTCTCTGGGCAACCCATGCCAGTGTTTCTCAACATCTCATTGTAAAAACTTTCTTCCTTATAGCTGAATTGATCCTCTTTCAGTTTAAAACCATTGGCCCTTGTCCCATTGCAACAAGCCCCTGCTAAAATGTTTGTCCTCATCTTCCAGTGCCCTTTAGGTACTGGAGGTTGCTATAAAGTCTCCCTGGAACCTTCTCTTCTCCAGGCTGAACAGCCCCAACTCTCTCAGCCCTCTGATTATTTTAGTGGCCTCTTCTGGCCTCACTCCAACAGGTTGATGGCCTTCCTGTGCTGGAGACCCCAGAGCTGGATGCAGGAGTGTGGGTGAGGTCTCCCCAGGGCAGAATCCCCTCCCTGGCCTGCTGTGCACTCAGCTTTGGATGCATCCCAGGATGTGGCTGGCTTTCTGAAGTGTGCATTATATGGAAGAAATCCCGAGAGCAAAATCTAGGGAAAGATCTGGGGAAATTCCTTCAAAAGCAAGGCCTTGTGCTGGAGGACACATCTGGATCCCATTTGTTGTCCATTGTCTCTGGAGATGTGTCAGACTGTTTGACAGCTCCTCGTGACCCACCAGCCTGTGACAGACAAGAGCTGGATCTGGCTGTGTTTTCATAAAGTCTGGGATGTGACCAGGGATGAAATTCCCTCGGGGGAAGGAGTTCAGAGAGACCTGTGTGTCTTGCACTGGGCTTTGGGAGAACCTCAGCAGGAAGTGAGTGGCCACTGCCACTGTCACTGTCACTGTCCCTGCTACTGCCACTACCACTGCCACTGTCACTGCTACTGCCACCTGCCACTGCCACTGCCACTGCCACCTGCCTTCTGACACTGCCACTGCCACTGCCACTGCCACTTCCACTGCCACTGCCACTGCCACTGCCACTGCCACTGCCACTGTCACTGCTACTGCCACTGCCACTGCCACCTGCCACCTGCCTTCTGACACTGCCACTGCCACTGCCACTGCCACTGCCACTGCCACTGTCAATGTCACTGTCACTGTCCCTGCTACTGCCACTACCACTGTCACTGCCACTGCCACTGCCACTGCCACTGCCACTGTCAATGCCACTGTCACTGCCACTGCCACCTGCCAGCCCCGCAGTCCCCTGCAATGTCACCTCCTGCCCCTCAGCTCCCAGGACCCTCTCACCTGCCTTGGGCCCAGCACATGGGAACTTGTCTGAGCTTAGGGGAGACCTCACTGCTCTCTACAGTTACCTGAGAGGAGTTGTAATGAAGTGTGAATCTCTTCTTTCAAGTAACAAGCAACAGGATGAAAGCAAATGGCCTCAGGTTGCTCCAGGTAGGTTTAGATCAGACACTAGGAAATATTTATTCACTGAAAAGGTTATCAAGCATTGAAACAGGTTGCCCAGGGATGTGGTGGAATCACCATCCCCAGGGGGTTTTTAGAAGTGTAGATGTGGTGCTTAGGGATATGTTTAGTGGTGGCTTGGCCATGCTGGGTTAACAGCTGGACTCAATGATCTTAGAGGTCTTTTCCTACCTAAATGATCCTGTGATTTTTGAGGAAAGACAACGTTAAGATGAGGTTTCATCCCACAGCAGTGCATGCCTTCCCCATCATTCCCATCTGGGTCAATGTCTATTCCAAATCCCCCAATCCCTGTCCTTTGCCCATATTCAGGATTCCTGAGTAAAGTATTTTGGTGCTGTCTGAGGGGTATTTTGCACTGTAAATCTGAGGAATGCTACTTTTAGTGCAAAGTAAACTAAATGAAAGTGGAAAAATAGGCAGGGGTTTGCTGGGCAGGCTGGCAGCACAGCCCTCAGGGGGAGCAGGAAAGCTTGATCCTAGGGGAGATGGGGTGAGAGGACCCTTTGGGAAACTGATGAAGACTGCAGGGGATTTTTAAGGACCGTTTCTGCTTCCACAGTGGCCTGGAGTCCAGGCAGCTCCAAGGGGAGGAAAAGTCACCATAAGGTTCTTTACCCATGGTCGTGCTTGTGCCTGGTACGTGAGAATCCTGGTAGGAACCTGCAGCAGGATCTGCTCCAAGCTTTCTGTCTGGCTTCTGGGGCACAGCTCTCTGCAGGTTTTGGGGATCCCAGGGTCCCTGGCACTTGGGATAGTTTGCAGCATCACCTGGGTGTGCTCAAATGCATCCACACTCTGTATTTTATTGCTGTGCATGAGGCATGGTTGTGCCTGCAGAGTGCCCACATGGCCTCAGTGGACTGGGAGCCATCCAGGGATGCCAAAAGGGCAGCTCAGCTTGTACAACTTACCAGAGTGGCCCTTCAGCCAGAATGAAACCCTCCTTACCTTCTACAGCCTCTGCATACTAAATATAGATTGTAAAAGTATAGCTAAGAGGGACTGCTTGGCCTAGGAAGAAGGAAGACTATTGGCATCATTTTATCCTCCTGCTTCCTCTTCAGTGAGATGAGATTACTTCCTTTTATTTGCAAATATGAATGAACTAAGTTTCACAGCAGTTCAGACAGGCTGAAGTCTCATTAGCCCAATTTTAAACAGGGTGGGATGTGAGTGGAAAACAGCACTCAGAGCCCTGGAGTAAAGCCACAGCAAAGAGAGGGGGACAGCAGATCCAATACCCTTAGAAATCCTGGGGACAGCTCTGGATTCCTAATTCAGGAACTGGTGCTGCTCCTTGTGCCAGAACATGTACCTTCTGCTGGAAATCTGTGTGCATTCTGGTGCCATCTCTTCAAAGGAATCATGACCTGTTGATGATGTTTGGCAACCACAAACTGAGCAATGAAAAAAGGCTGAACTGTTCCTCTACTTTGTTAATGTCACAGTTATGCTGTGGGAAAAACAGATTGTGAACTGAAGAACAGGCCCAGAATGCACAAACAGAAAGGAAAACAATTACTGCTTAGCAAAAAAAAAATTATTCTGTCATTTCAAAAATTCTGGGCACACGTCTTTGCTGTTTGGGTGTTGCCCATGTCTGGATTTTACATAGGTAATTCAGACAGACAAGCTAAGACTTGCATGTACAGTAACTCTCTTTCAAGCTACTTCTCATTTTCCCTGTTCTCAGCTCCCCTGTTGCATCGTGTCACTGCATGGAAACCAGGGCATAGTCCATGAAATTAAACAATAAGAACTGATGACCAAACTTTAGAAGGAAAAGATGATCATTTATCTGCCAGATACTCAAGCCATAAGGTTCACTGTCTCTGAGGACAAATATGACATAGTAGCTTGATTCTAAAAACAGATGGGCTATTTCACTAGCCATTAATCTCACTGCTAGTTCACAAACTTAAAACCACCCATTTATTGTATGACAGTGGGTGTGCATCCTTTTTTAGTAAAAGCACTTCTTCATGAGGAATGAGTCACATACACAAAGACCCCGACAGTATCCAACTAATGAACCAATAAATGCTAAAGTGCAAGATGTAGATCCCCCTGCACTGCTAGACTGAGTCATCCTGGTGCTGGATTTATCACAGCCTAGACAAAGTTTCTAATAAGAGCACCAACTGTACAAGCTAAGTGTTTTCTTTTGCCTTCAACTAAGTCAGCTGAAGCTCTCAGAAATGACTGACTGAAAGGATTACACATGGTGGCCTGCATTAGGAAAGGTACCTAAGCAGACCAAGGGATGTCAGTGTGTCTGTAGACTTGACACCTGTGAGAGCACACTGAGAATATTCCATTCAATTTTCTGACCCCTTCCCAGTTCAAAAGGAAATCAGAGGAACTGGGGAGAATTCAGCAAAGAGCTCCCAAGACAGAGATCCAGAGCACTTTGCCTATATGAAGAAGTTTCTTGAGTTGGGCTTGTTGAGTGGCACAAAGAAAAAGAAGCAACATAACAGCAACCTACAGCTCCATGAAAGAGAGCTACAAAAAGGATGGAACCAACCACTTTGGCAGTAGAAGATTATACAGGGATGATGCAGAGAAATGGTGGACTCTCCATCCTCAATGTTTTCCAAAACATGAAGAGGCAGAGGCACAGGTAGCCTACTTTACATGATAATAGTCCTGCTTCAAGAAGGAAGTTGGACAAGAGACCTGCAGAGGTCAGTTCCAACCCACACTGGGATGGTCTGTGACTCCCAGAGATGACTGTATTTATTTAATCTCTGAAGAGAGAAGATCCCCTAAGTGTGTTGACCTGGAGAACAAGTTAACACTGCTGAGAGTCCAATGAAGTATTTTTGTTCCCTATGTCCCAGCAAAGAGCCGGAGAAATTAAACACCAAACCCTCTGACTGGCTGAGAACTGTTCAGATAAACCCAGTCTAAGTGGGTGAACTATGTTTCTCAAACAGAGGAAAATTAAAGTCATAATGAATTCTGCTCTGTCCCCACCCCCAATCAGAAATTTGTCACAAATTATGGCAATCATTTGAACTTGGGTATATGAGCATGCCTGACTAGAAAATCAAAGGAGGATTTTCTGTGCTCTCTCACACACTGGACTGTCCTTTACTGTCCCCAGGTGTAGTCTTTCTCTGATGCTTCTGAGGAGGTCAGGAAAAAGCCAAGAATTCAGCTTTGTGCACCAGGGTAAAACTCCCAGCTGGTTGTTGCAGGTTGCCAGCTGAAAGATGGGACTCAATTATGCTCAGGGTCTTGAGGTGAAGTAGAGATCTTACAATTATCTTGAGGTCAATGCTGATAGTCCATTTTTCCTCTGAGCCCTTGAAGAAAGGGTCTAAGCACAGGTCACAGAGACCTGGAGCTTTGGAAACAGGCAGGACCAATAAGATCTTGTAGTATAACCTGTACAAGCTGCAGGTACAGAGATCTGTCCATTGTCACATTGCAACTGTGCTGCAGGAATAAATGGTAAGGATGTGTTGCCTCTTCCTGGCACTTCTATTGTAAATGTCTCATGAAGGAAAAAGATATTCCAATTTACATATCCTGAGGTTGAATAGATAAGCAATCATTTTGAAAAATGAGTGTACGCACATATAAACACCCACGCATGTTGTTAAACCTTCTGACCAAGGAGAGATAAGCTTGATGCTGATTGTTTATGATCATGCAGTAGAATTTCTATGGAATTGTTTTTCTTGGATGAAAAACAGAAACAGACACATTAACTCACTTCATTGTAATGCCCATTTTATTGTAATTATCTTGCAATTCTCTGAGCTTTCGGCATCTTGTTTTGGCATTATAAACACCTGCAAATCCCAGACAACATAAATGAAAAAGAACATCTTGTTACAATAATACCTATAGAAAATGAGATTGGTGCAAAGTATGATAATTCCAGCTTTCCAGTTCTCCTATATCCATACACAAACTAGTAACATATAAAGGCTATTTATTAAAAGTGCTAAGTCTTTTCATGTTCTTTATTAGAGCACAGCCCTGTGTGATAGGCTTCATAAATAGGTAGAAAAAAGATTGTTTCAAAAAAATTATAATAAAAGAAATTATTATTCTATTTTTTAGGTAAGTAGTTGAGATGCAGCTCCTTTAAGAAGCTTCCCTGACATCAGATGAAAAGCCAGGGGCAGTGGGAGGAAGGTAACCTAGAGCTGCTAACATCATCAGTCCTTTTAAGAACATCCTTTCCTTTAAGAGACACATCCCAAGAATTTTATGTTGTCAAGGGATTCAGGAGGAAAATTTGCTCCCTCATTGGCCTTTGTTGGCAACTCCAGTAAAAATCTGTGGAAGGAAATCCTCCTAAACACTGCTTAAGCTAAGGATTTGGATGAGTGGCATCTGGCCTATCCATTATCATACACTTGGAAAAACAGACTGTTGGTGCATCCCTGTAGCTGCTGTATCACCACTCAGAGGAACAGAAGGGGTGACATTGCAGAAGGAGATTGTAATCATATCCACAGCTCTGAGATGGGCTGGAAGAGGTCTGGAGGATCAATGACCTGTTGTAGGATCATAGCAGGTTAGGTAAAAGGTATCAGGATTGCAGCAGATTCTATAGAAGAATGCTGACAGAAAGTTAATTTCCAGTACTTTAACAAGGGATTTTAGGGACTAACTCCTAGACATTTCTAGTCTATGACAGGACAGGTATCATCCTGAAATCATCTGGAAAAATGTGAAGAAAACAGCTTCTATATCTCTCCTTCCCCCAGAGCAGGAAAAAAACAGTTGCACCTCAGGATAATGGGAAACAAGAGCGACTTCAGTGTGTTAGGTGTGGGTGAGAGCACAGCCTGTGACTTTAGTGCTGTGCCTTTGGAATCATAGAAATTGGTGGAAATGGCTGTGGTAGAAAATGCAAGAGAACTGAAACCTCAGCCCTTTTCTGCACACTGCTCTGAGGCTGCACTGCCCTCATGGGGCACATTTCCTCCAGCCTGACCATCTGAAGCCACAGCTTGTGACCATAGCTCTGAGTTGCCATCACAAGGAAGGGCCCAGGTTGTCTGCACACCTCCAGCTTGAACAGCAGGGCCCAACACTGGATGCATGGTTTCAGGTGTTAAATCCAAAGAGAGACTGTTTCCTTGCTCTGCTGGCTGCACCTCTCCTAATGTAACCAGTATGTGTTTTTTTTTAATTCCTAATCAGAGGATCTTGCTGGCACATATGCTCTAGGGGTTTTTTGGTTTTTTGTTTTTTTTTTTTTTTCCCTGACTTTGTCAAAAAATAAGTTATTTGTCTTCAGGGGGATCACAGGAAGCACATGAGTGAATGCTGGTACTTGAGTGATGCTGCTTGTGTCCTCATCATGAATGGATGGATCCCAGATGACAAGTATATTCTCAACTGAGTAAACTGACAGAGCTTTAAAGCACTTCTCTCATGTCAGAGGGTTTTCTGTGAGAGATGAGGGATGATTTCTGAGACAGAGAAAGGACTGTTGCACCTGGAACTGGAAGAAGCATAAGCTTCCCAGAATGAATGCCTGAGTGAAGAAGGGTTTATTTCTTGGTGGGCCCTTGCTTCATTGATTTAAGAAGTTCTGCAGTCACAATGGGCAGAACTAGGTGTAAATAATTAAAGGCATTGTCAGGAATGGCTATGGGACCCAGCCTGCTATAGAAATAACATTTCATTGTCTATCTTTTGCTGACTTTTATCTTGAAATATGAGATAAAATCCGAGATACAGCCCTTTTTTGTGACAAAAAATACAAAAGCACATATTCCTTTGGAATCTATATGTAATACCAAGGCAGAGTTGAAAAGGAGAAAAACATACCCCCAGAATTTTAGGGAAACATGAGGAGTCACAGCTGTAGTCCATCTCACCTGGACACTTAGTATCACTTGCATTCTACTCATTGCCCTTTACAGAAGAATATTTCCTGAGCCTTGAAAACCAAGGTGCTGGGATAAACCACGAGGTGCAGGCAGCCACATGAAGGGAGGATGTTATCTCAGTTTGCATCCCTGGTAGTTGGAGCAACTTCCAGCAACAACTGGAGGTGTAAAGTGACTGTCTGTAAGAAGCGAGGGTGGTACTTAAAGTGAACCAGTGGGAAATAAAAAATGAGGCCACTGAAAATGAACAGGACGATGTAGAGGATCTCTATTTGGGGTTGATCAATGATGGGAGCTAACACCAGGTACACAGCTGCCATCAGCACAATTATGGGGATGATAATTGGGACCTGTGAAAGCAAAACATCAGCATAAGGAGTCATGGAATTCTGGATGTCTGTGTGTCTGGACAATCCTGGAACTTCTGCAGAAGGCTTTTTACATGAAACCTTTCTGCAACCTAAAGTATTACCTAGAAATTAATCCAATTAATCCAGGCATCACCGTTTTCCAGCCTACCCCCACTCCAAGGTTGAACATCCCTGCAAGAGCTGCACCACCACATCACACTCACACCTTAAGCCCTGGTCTTTCCTGCCCTCCTAGACCTGAAGATGCAAATTTCTGGGTTTAGTGCCAGGTCTGTTCTTGCTCTCCCTGCTACCTTGTATGTAAAAGCCAAGCTGTAGACAAGACACAGAGCAATTGTATTCCAATCAACTGTACCTTAGCACCCTTGCACAAAAAGTTTTATCTGTGTGTTGACAGACAGGTGGACAGGCAACCTCAGAGGCAATTTCTGTAAGCCTGGTCAGAAAGCATTTAAACTTTAATTTGAAGCCACCATTCCTCAAAGGAGGGTGGCTTGTGCATTCATTAATAATCCTCAGTCACTGAGGGAGCATTGCAGATCAGCTCACTCATGGCATCAGGGGAAGAACACTGCTCCTAATTTCCTTCCTTTTATCTATTTTGTGAGGAACAAACCTGTTCTCATGCCATCTCAAGAACTTGGGGCACCCCCACCTAAATTATTTTTTTCTTCTGCAAGGGCTTACCTACACCTGGGCTACCCTCCAAGGAGTTTGCCCAAAGTCTGCAAGCACAAACAGGTAATTACAGTGTTGATCAGAATCATCCTTCATTTACCACTTAAATCTTCTAGAAAAAAAGAGGATGTGGTAGATATATTTTCATAGTGAGGAGGCAGGGCATTATTAGCTTATCAAAACAGAGAATTCAACCTTGATTATTCCTGTGTGTTCACACTATCTCGCCTCTTGTTGGCTTTGCTGACATAAAACTTGAAATTAAAAAGGAAGGACAACCACATTAAATCTGTAAGCCAGCAGTGCTCATTCTTTTCTCTAAATGTTCTCTTAGTCGTTTGAACAATATAGGAAAATATTTGAGGGGTTTATGTTATTGCTTTACCTTGTAAGATCTTGGCAGTTCTGGTTTCTTGATTTTTAAATACAGGAGCCCAGAAATAGTCATTCCATAGAAAAACCATGCCATAAAACTCGAAGAAAATAAAAACATTAGACAGCATTAAACTTGGGGTGAGATCATCCAGCAATGTCAGTCCTGCCTTGCAGATCCCAGATGTTCACATCTCCAGTTAAAAAGGTGAATATTTATATAAATTTAGTATTTCTTCCTTTAATTTCCTTTCTAGCACAAACAACGGGAACTTTAGAATTATCTGAAGATTACTGATTCAATGGGGATGAATCATATTCAGTTAAGTCTCTAGTGACAGGAGCATTCATGCATTGCAAAGGTGCTGGTACCAATCTCTTTTTTTTTTTCTTCCCTGCTCCTCTCCCCAGTACTGGTTAGAAAGCAATAGCCCAGGCTCAAAAAGATAATGCAAGAAAATACTTATAAACAATGTAAAACCCAGGAGTACAGGGGATGTAAACAGAAACCCTGGACACACATACCTGAAAAAGTTGACAATACTGGTGAAGTTTCCTGATACTATCATTATCAAAGACATTGCAGATGTAAAGAGCAGAGCAGGGGAGGGCGTGAGGCATCGCACGTGAGCCATGGACAGAATGTCTGGCTGAAAAACAAAGCAAAGCACTGCATCATCCTATCATGGACTCACAGGTCCTTACTCATCCCTCTCAGCTGCTGGGGGGAGCTTTGCCTGCAGCCAGAGCCACTCATAATCGACAAATAAGCACCATATAAAACCAGACCAACTTCTGTAAATACAGAAAATTCCTTCAAGGGTATTTTCATTGTGTCTCACTGGTTTCATATCAAATATGCCCAGTTTGAGCAAGCAAAATGAGGTTTTCAAACAACTGATGTGACAGAATGAGTCAAATTAGAGCTTTCCTGGCCACCATCAGGACCTTTTGCCATGGACCCACTCTTCTGCCCTCTGTCACATCCCTCTGGGACTTGACTCCTCTTGGAATGACTGGAAAATGAGCCAAGGACTGCTCCTGAAACATTTATGTAAATACAAATTAAACCAGGATTTGTTTCAGGATTAGTAGCCTCCTTAATGTTCGTTTCATTAGGAAAGTTTAATGATAAAGGCTGCTTTTTAAAATTTATTTTATTTTATTTTTTAATTCCCATCCAAAATATCATGCAAGGACTTTTGCTAGAGATGAGTGTCTGAGAAATGGCACAAGCATTCAGCTCATAGTCTGGTATGGTCAGATTCAGACCACCTGTGTACTTAGCACAGAGCTTGCCACGATAGAGCAGAACTGTCCTGAGAGAGAGAAGTTGAAGAACCAGTAAGCACTGAAACCAGGAACCACCAAAACCAGCAACCACCAGTCTGGTCATTTCCACCAACCTGATCATTCACATGCATAAAAGATTCCCAGCTATGTACCAGGAGCAGAGCTGATGTGGAACCATAGATTCATAGAATGATTTGGATTGGAAGGGACCTTGAAGTTCATCTAGTTCCAACATCCCTGCTGTAGGCATGGACACCTTTCACTAGATCAGGCTGCTCAGAGCCCCATCAAGCCTGGCCTTGAACTTCGAGGAATTGGGCATCCACAACCTCTCATGCAACCTGTTTCAGTGCCTTCACACCTGAGGACAGAAATGCCAGATATTGTGGGTGGGAAGGACCAAAAAACGCAGAGAGATTCAGGAGGAACACAAGAGGCCTGCTGAAAACAGAGGACAAATGCAGCTCAGCCTTTTTTCTCCTCCTTGTGGAGAGTGTGTGTGGAGGTGTAGCTGTGAGTGAGGGGGGCTGTATCAGCAGCTGGGATGTGGTAGCAACCTTGGGGGCTTGTATGCCCAGGTACCAGCAACTGGAGAGACTGGCATCTGAGTATCTGAGCCCAGCTGCTGGAGGGACACACACTGTACATATGTTTCTCTGTGTATTGCTCACTAATAGACCCCTGATCAGCCAGAGAGGGAATGAAAGGTCCTTGGTGTTTTTAGTGCTGGTGTTTGTGTGAGCCCCAGGTATGTCTGTACGTGCAGCTCTATGCTCCCTGCTGTATCTGTATGTATACATACAGCTCTACATCTATGTATGTGTGTACATAAATATGTTTCCTACCTGTGTCTGGGTGTGTGTGGCTACTGGGAATACATGCTGGACTTAGTGGTTGGACCAGAGAGGAGAGAGTTGCAACAGCCTGACCTCCACTGGTTGGCCTACCTACAAAGCCAATGATAAACCCAAACTAGGAGAGATGTAAGGTTTGGTGTCACCTTGTAATTGCTATGAAGAGCAGAGATATCCTGTGCTGCATCTAAGCTGGACTACCCATGAGAAGGCTGGAACACCCCTGAGACCAACCTGTGTAGTCAGTATAACATGCAAAGGCAGCTGGCTGGTGCTGGGCTACCTTCCCAGGGTGAGCAAAGGTGCCTGACTACCCACAAGCATGGCCAGGTTCCCTTCCCATGCAGATATATGGACACCCCACAGCCTGTGTCTGGTGCAGCAATATTTGAGTGGTTCATTTCAGAGCTGTTCTTAAAAGTCAGACCAGATGTAAATATGTGTCTTTTTGAAAGCACCTGACTGAAGAAGAAAGCCCAGAAACAGCATACACCTTACAGCTGAAAGAGATGGGGATTAAAGTCCTTGAGCAATGAACAAACCCCTTGAAGGGCTATCACTCTGCCAGTTGAACACACACAGTGTTTTCCTCTCTGCCTCAGTGTCACAGGGAGGTGAAGTTGCTCAAAGCAGGCAGAGCCCTTTCTCTGTGCTCACCATATGGCCCTCCCTGGCAGCGATGTAGCACACGCGGCCGCCGCTGAAGAACGTGCCGTTGGAGGAACCAAACGTAGACAGGGCCACCGACAGCGAGATGAGCCATGCCCAGCTGCCCAGGACTTTGTCCCTGAGGTGGGAGAGAGTTCACAGCATCAGATGCAGTTCACAGATGTATTGAATACTCACTGTAGAACCAGACAGGTTTCATCCCTCTGTTATTTCTGTATTATACTGATTTTTTTTTTCCAAAGTCTTTCTAATGATTTAAAGTGTCTTTGCAATTCCTGTAACATTTAGTGGCTGGTAAGTTTGTCTTGTCTGTCAGCTTTTCTTCCTGCTATATATATTCTGTCCACACTGCAATGGTGTACAAAGCTGTCACAACAGGCAAAACCACCTTTTTTGTGTGCTGATGCTGTGGCAAAACACCTGAAGATACTGCTATCACAATCGATAATATTAGCTTGGAAATCACAGAAAACCTTTTCCCATCACACTGGAAGAAATATTCTGCATTACAACCTCTTCCTGAATAAGCATAGGATTTTAACCCTTTAATTCCACATGCACCTATTACTGCTCTTCTGTGAACCAGACTTAAGCTAAAGCAATTACTTGAATTCCAGATGTTTGGTTCTACAAGTTCAGACATTTCTGGTTCGCTTTCTCCTTAACAGAAAAAGTAGCAGAGTTGCAGAGTTCAAGGTAAATATCTGGAAGGAATGATAATTTTCTCACCTAAAAGTGAAGCAGCATTAACAGTATTAATCGAGTAATAAATGCTGGTGTTTGGGGTAATTATCACATACACAAACACTTTTTATCTAATTGGCAAAAATCCGAAAGTCAAATGTTTTTTAGACCACTTTATTTACAAGCAAACTGAAACCTGTGGTTGCAGTTAAATCACTGTCATCAAAGAAACGCTGGGAAGAGTTTCCTGACCTCCTTTTGTGGCTGCACCACTTACCACTGAACAATGTTTCTTTCGGCAGTATTCCTCTTATATAGGGAATAAATGCATTTAAATGTGACAAGTCCTCCTCTGGCCTCTTTATACTCCTCCCATTCTTTCTTAATGGCCTGAGCAGCTGCAATCTCTTGCTTGTGAGCCACAACCTTCACCCTCTCCTCAGACTGGCTCCCTACCTGTTCCCCAGCTTTGAGTGCCCAGCTTTCCTGTCACTAGTTCAATATTTCTTCCTGAATTGCACTCTTGGGTGAAAAGGTTAATCAGGCAGGAAAATGAGATGTGTTACAAAGGAGGAAGCTCACGAATAACTTGTTAATTAGGAATGATGGGAAAGGAAGTGCAGGGAAAGTCCATGACAATGCAGCTTAGTGAGGCTTTGTGACATGCTCAAAAAAAGCTCTAGACCTTTAAAAGCTCCTACTCATAATGATGTGAAAGGCTATTCGAGAACACATCCAGCAAGAGCTCAGTCAGATCTTCAAATGGGAGATTTGTGAAATGCTCACAGAAGCAAAGCTGCTGCTGAATTTTTAGGAAGAGGATGAGCAGTACATAATCTGTGGATACACCGTTTCATCATTTCTGCCAGACAACTCATTTAGGGCTATCAGGGATTCTGTGTCTTTGGGAATATTTAGACTAAGGCTGGATGCTCTGGTGGAGGATCACTGATGGTGTCTAAACCTCTCATGATGGCCCCTTCCTTCTCTTCCTAAATTCCTTGTTTTGCACAGAAACTGTTTAATCTCACAGAATATTCATGTTGATGTGAGGTAGGAATTGTTTCTGTGCAGCTCTGGAAAAACAAGCCAATTGGAGTTACAGTTACCAAAGGCTACCCAACCTGCATATAACACCTCTCAAAGGTGTTTTGCCATTTTCCGTTTCCTCACAGATGGAGAAACTGACACAAAAGACTCTGGTCTGCTCTAAATCCCAGGTGCCAATTGGACAGGATTCACCCAGCTGACTCCTGTCTCACTCCCAACCCACTGCTTCTGCATTTGCAGGGCAGCACATTGCCCTGTCCATTTCCCTGGAAATATCTAAAATGTGGGTAATTTCTCAGTCCCCAAGGCTGGATATGTACTCTCACTGCATTCCCAGTGCCTGTGGGCAGATGGTCCTGGTGTGATCTTCATTTCTCCTTTATGAACACTTTCCATGAGGTAAAACATGAGCTGGGGGGAGCTACAGGTTCCCAGTGTAAATAAAGGGAACAGGGAGTAAGGGCAGCCTAGATGCACCTTGGATTCCATGGCCAGATGGAGCTGGTCAGCCCTGGCCTCACAGAATTGTAGAATGATAGAACAGTTTGGAACAGACCTTGAAGAACATTCTCTTCCAAGCCCCTGCCATGGGCAGGAACACCATCCACTAGACCAGGTTGCTCAAAGCCCTCTCCAACACAACCCTGAAAGTCTCCAGGGATGAGGCTTGCACATCTCTGGGCAACCTGTGCCAGTGCCTCACTACCCTCACAGTAAAGAATTTCTTACTTATGTCAAAGCTAAACCTACTCTCTTTCAATTTGAAGCAATTCCTGCTTGTCCTACTTCTACAAAAATAAAAGTTTCCTTTCCAGCTCTCCTGCAGCCCCTTTAGGCACTGGAAGGTGCTACAAGGTCTCCTTGAAGCCCTCTGAGCATCTTTGTCACCCTCTTCTTCTCTGTAACATAGCCTGACAGGTCCTCCTGCCATTTCCTCTGGGAATAACATTCAAATCTCCTGAGACCCAGCAGAGACCCAGTGTTTCTCAGGGCTGCACTGCCCGTGCTGCCCCACGCAGAGCTCACCCCCAGGTGACAGCCACAGCTCCTGAAGACAGCAGCTCAGAGGGAGTCATGGCTGCCAAGTAGCTCACGTTCACCAGCAAATACAGGCATGTAACCAAAGGAATGGCAATCATCAGAGCTCTGGGAAGGGTCACCTGCAAAAGGGACGACAGCAGGGTTAGGTGCAGCACATTTATGCATGCACTGTGCTTTTTTTGTTTGTTTTGTTTTTGCCACCACCCACATCTCTCATTCAAATTCCTCCACTCCCTAAGCTTTTCCTCAGAACGAGACATAGATCCAGATTCCCATAGCAGTTTTCACACCAGGCTTGTACAGTTCCAAAGTTAGTCTAAAAAACCCCACAACCAACCAAACAAAATAAATAAAAAGAACCCACCAAATCTCATTAAAGAGATTTTGGGTTGTAGCTGCCCAAGATGCCTTTTGCATATTTCTTGATTATTTTAGTATTGATTTATTTATTTGTTATCAGTGTGTTATGTCTCCTGGTGTGCTGCATCTTCCCATAAATACCTCATTGCCATGAACAAAGTTTCAGTATGTGCTGCATCACGTTTAACTACTCCACAGTTTAAATCAAAACAGGGGGTTGATCTCAAAATCTCAAAGGGAATTTGCTGTAGGAAGGAAATATTTTTTTCTTAGTGGCAGGATTGTGTCTTAGAACACTACAGGATCATTTTAAGATTCAATAAAATCAACAGTGTCTTATGCAACTGAAAATACCAGGAAATGGCAACTGTACGTGTCTAAGAACCTGAACTATCTATTTCTGCGTTCCCCATTCTCAACACAGGACAAAATACAGCAATTCCTAATGGTGGTGCCACCACTCTGGAATGGCCTGAATATCAGTGCTCATGATAATGTGGGAGAGAGTGGCCCTGGGATCTTTGCTGCCATTTAGGTTAATATTTAACTGTGTATTTTCATTTAATCTGTAGGATCTTGTGTGCTGGTAGAAGCACACTCTATAAATTCTGCACTCATACAACCCTTGCAAAATAAGAGTTCACTGTTCACTGTTGCAGTGCTTGATCTGGGAAAAGTGGTAATATGGCACAGAGAAGGCTGATGTGAGATGCAGGTGAGCTACTTCAGTGCCCATAGCATGGACTGCACAATGCCAAAATGTATGATGTTTAAAGACAGGGATCATTCACAGAGTTAGATTCCCTTTCCAGTGAGGCTTGGCTTGCTCTGAAGTTTCCCCTTGATGCAACAGGGAAAGATAAAGTAATTTTCTAAAGCATAGATTATGGATCAAATCTTTAAGGAAATACATGGTGTTAAGAAGCCTTTATGGATTTTAGTAGTGAGTGCTTTTCTGAATAAATCTAGATGTCTACAGTGAGATCCTGTAAACATGAAGACAAAACTTCATCCCCAAAGCATCCAAGTGCTGCCCAATAATTTATTTCCAGCCAATGGGTTATTTTAGGACTTTCATAGGATCACATGATGGTTTGGATTGGAAGGGACTTTAAAGATTATGTAGTTCTAACCTCCATGCAATGAGCAGGGGTTCCTTCCACTACACCAGGCTGCTCAAAGCCCCACACAACCTGGCTTTGAACACTTCTGGGGATGGGGCATCCACAATATCTCTTGTGTCAGTGTCTCACACCCTCACTGTAAATCCCTTGATTACCACTCTTAACACAATCACAGATAGAATCAAACATATTAACAGCGGGATTGAGTTAGTAAAACCCAGCATGCTTGCTCACTCATTCACTCACCTCAGGCTTCTTCAGCTCCTCAGTTACATAATTTAGGTTGTTCCAGCCATCATAGGACCAGAGTCCCTGGTAAAATGCCACTCCAACTGTTCCAATACCTGCAGTCGTGCCTTGAAAACCATTCTGGAAACTCTGAGTTTGCCCCTTGGCAAGCAGCACCAACCCACCCACCACGATCACAAACAAAGCCAGGAGTTTGGCAGCTGTAAAAATGTTCATGACAGATGTCGCCAGCCTCACGTTGAGACAGTTGATGACAGTCAAGATCAGGATGCAGGCAGCAGCTGTACATTTGATGGCTACCTGCGGAGATGAGCATCCTGGGTAGAAGGGCGCGATGGCGTACTCAGCAAAGCTCAGACAGACAGCTGCCAAACCAGCTGGTCTCACCAGGATGACAGAAGTGTAGGCGAAAAGGAAAGCGGGAAAAGAACCAAAAATCCTCAAAATGTAAATATATTCTCCTCCAGACTCTTTGATTATTGTTCCAAGCTCAGCGTACGACAAGGCTCCGAACATGGCCAGGAGACCACATGCTGCCCAGAGCAGCAGGCTGCTGGCAGGGTTCCCCATGTGATGCAGTACCCACTCAGGGGACATAAAGATCCCCGAGCCTATCATGGTGCCTGCAATTAATGACACGCCGCTAATGAGACCAACTTCTTGTTTCAGTCTTAGCTTCTCCTTCCCTTGGCTCAGACCTGTGGATGAATGAAGTGCATTTGTCGAATGGAGTGGATCTGTTGTCTTCCTTTCCCTCATTGTGGAAATGTGAGGAGATGCTCTAAGCAGAGAATCTGAAAAAGGATTAAGGCATTTGAATAAGGACAACCTGAGGCTTTAAGGCTCAGTTAATAATTACAAAAGTCACACTGAACTGTTGAGAATCACAAACTTATCTTCCACATTTCACATTCTTTCATTGCCCATCTTATCTTGGTAATTTATTACACCGAGTTGATTATTCCTGAATCTCATTGCAAGCAATGATAGTGGATAGTATCTAGCACCACCTCAAAATCACTCAGCATATTACTGGACTGTGATCCTGGTTATATCCCCTTTAAATCATGCTTTAAACAGCATCTGAAATAAGGATCAGGTAAGCAAAATACCCATGCAAATCTGTACTTTATTCTTTGCTTAAAAGTCAATGTTCAAGCACTCACTTCAGTGCTCAATCATATTTTCATTCTTCACCATAACATCTTCAAACAAACAAGTCTGCTGGCCAACATGCTAAGGCTTTGCTCAACAAGGAACATTTCCAGCGTCTTGATCAAAGAAACAAAAATGTTTTGCTAAAAACAATGTAGAGACTCTTTTCCTGCACAGTAGTAAGGGTCAATAGGGGCTTTTTTCCAGTTTTAAGAAGTGCAGGAGGAGAAGCATGAAAAGGCTACAGTTAAATTTTTCCAGGCGTTTTTACTCTTGTACTTAAGGTGTGCACACTCCTACCAGACCACAATCTTCAGAGCTCTTTGTCACAGCTCATTGTACACCCATTTCAACGCACACATAACAGAAACACAACACAAGTTTTTAAGACACCCCTGACCCTTAGTTAGATATCTAACACATAAAATTCCAGACCTTGAGGCAGGTTCTGCTATAAATATGATTATTACAGTGCATGAGGGTGTATTTTGTGTCCTGTGATGTGTATGAAGTATTGAGTGGAAAGAAACTTCCACACGGATTCCGTTGAACATGAACTAAAATTTTCTGGAGATTTACTGTCCTTGGAGGTCTCTTGTAAACTTCTGTTGTGATAAGTACTAGAGGTGAGACCTTTCTCTGCCCTTCATGGCAGCCACAGACCTTGAATCTTTAAAACTATCTTGTCCTTTCCAAACATTTGAGCTAAAAAAAGCATGACTATGAATAGAGCAATATTTCTATTGTTTCTCTAAAAATTTCTTGTGAATCATTTAGACTTCTCTTTCTTTGCCTTTTTGTAAAAAAAAAATAAATAAAATAAATAAATAAATAAATAAATAAATAAATAAATCTAACTAGCTTTGCAGTTCTCTGCAACAAGAGTCCAGGGTAACTGGAAATCGCATAATTTCTCGTGCTAAGCTAAATAAAGTTCCTCAAATTTTATCATCAGGTTGAAGGACTTTAAATTCTATAAAGAAGAAAAAAAACCCTCAAATTTAATTAAAAAGTAGTGGAGGTTAGAGTATAAATGTTATGATTAGATTAAGGAAATAATGAGAAAAGTTTATGGGTTTCATAAAGGATTACAGAAGCTACTCCTAATATCACCCCTCTAGTATTCACTAGGAAATGGATGCCAGCTGCTTTTCTCCTAATTTCAAAGGCCCTTATGGAAGTTCACAGCAGATCAAGGGCTAGCTGTAACAAAAGTGAAAACTTATCTGCCAAGCAGGTTTTTTAAGCTTTCCCAGCAAAGGTGTGAGTTCTGAGAGTAAACATACACCTTGTACTGCAAGGATGCAAATTAACACATTTCAAGTTAATGGTTTGCAAAGTGCTTGAGAACTTGGAGAGAGGCATCCCAGTAATGCAGAGTATTTTGGTTTGTTTTTACTAAGTGACAGTGCTCTTCTTGCCTGGCTTATTTGTAGTGTATTCTTCTTTAAATTGCAAATGACACTGTAAAGTGAGGCTGGAATCCTTCAGGGGTCCAAAGGTCTGGTTTTTTTTCCTGCACTACTGACACTCTACTTTTGTGTGCATCAATACATGTATTATGTATACCACTCCTTATTGAAAACAAAGGCACAAAATATGGTTAAATCAACGCTAAAGGAAAATTTCATATGACTACAAGTAGTTAAATATCCTTCTAGTAAGGCTATAGGTACATTTCTTTAACTCGTCTCCTGTTTTAATGAAGGAACTTCTGTTCTGAAGTGTAAATGCAAGGTTCTTGGAGGGGATTTTTTCAAGCCTTTACTGTACTTGCTTCTAGAAATTAATAACTTTTAATCTAATGTTGTAGGAAAAAAAAAATAGAATTTCTTTAAACTTGATCATGTAAAAAAAATTTCTGTAAGGCCCCTCATATAACCAGAATTAATTAACTGGCATGTCAATAGCCTCAGTCAATTCCTAGAGGGAAGTCTACTTCCGATTCCAGATTCATTGTTACTCAGTTCTAACTGCTTCCACCTAAAGTAATAAGGAATCTAATTAATAATGATAAGAACTTGAGGCTATTCCTGTGGAAGCTAAGGCAGTCTGATTGCTTTGGATTTTTTTTCCATTGTCTTGTTCCTTTTTTGACTGATATTAGCAGTAAGGAGCTGCCATAAGATATTTTAGTCAAATGAATTGACAAAATTATAATTTGTCAAAACTGAGTAGGTAAAAGGGCAACTCACTCCTCCCTTCCAAAAGGGAGAGGTATAAGAAAAAATAAAAAAATACAAGTTCTGCTTTCTCCTCGTGTGGAGTAGCAGAGCTTTGCTGCTCAAGCTGTCACCTAATAAATCCCCTACCTGAACAATTCTCACTTTGACACTGCAATGGATGGTTGCCATCTACTGGTCCCGAGCAATAATGCCACATGGCTCAGTCTGCATTTGGGGGTGGTATTTTTCACTCGTGGCTGAAAAGAAAGCCTACTGTAACTATTATTTCCTCAACATCAAGATAGCACAAATAGGCTATATTCCAGTTGTGAGTGAAAACTCTCCTTAATGTCCTTATGGCTGTTTTTATCTGGAGTAACTATGAGGACAAGAGAAAACTAATTTAAAGAAAAGGTCAATGTCAGTGTTAAAAACTAGGCAAAACATGTGGGCAAATATTTAGCAATATTTAATTTTAGGTTTCAGGAGTGATATTTGGAACATAGTTATAGGCTTGGTTTCCCTGTCCCATGATTGGAAAAGAGTTACAAATCTCTGGATAGGATTAAAAATAACCTGTAAACTGAGGGTGGAGTGGCCAAAACCATTACCCATACCTTTCTTTGGAGGTAGACACCAGTATTATACTTACAAAATTGTGCAGGGATCAAGGTATTTTTTTAAAATGCAATAAATAACAAACATCAAATTGTATGAGAGGTATTAAACATTAGAGAATTCATCCAGGACATAAGATATGGGTTTGATGGCCTTCTCTACTTAAGAACATGGAAACCCACAAATTCAGCTTGAATACTCTCACCTCCAAAATGCAAGATCTGAACTGCAATTGCAGGCAGTAGAGATGCCTGACTGAAAACAGAGAAGAAATAAAGGCCAGGAAAGTGGAGCTCTGAAATACATATCAAGCCCAGAAAAAAATCAGGGCAGAGAGACAACACAGCCCAGATGTCTTGTGTGAAAACAGAAAAGGAAAGAGGGCTTACTGAGAGGTATCTGCCTGGGGAACTGGTGCCCCATCCATGTATTTGACTCTAAGGCTCTGCATCCCCAGTGCATCCTGGCTCTTCTCACAGCTGAGCCTGGAAACAGTGCAGCTTTGGCCTCCACCCACTGGAGATGGCCTGGACCCACCAGCTTCTTTCATGCTGTGCCCAGGGGCCAGCAGTGTGTGGTTGCCCCCAAGGCAACAGTGCCCCTGGAATGAAAAACAGGGCTCCTTGTGCAGCAGAGCACTGGCTGGGATTTTAAAAATGCCAATGTGAGATGCAGATAACAAAACAAAAAATACAGCTTGGGCTACTGGGAGTAGGATGGTGGGGTGGAAATGACATTTCTGAGGATGCAGGACAGCCCAAGGCTTCACAACAAGAATCATCACTAAAATTGAGCTTGTTTATATTTGGAGTATCTGCCTTTCTCTGTCATGTTACAAAAGTGGATCTGAAGTTGGAGGGTTAAGAGTGAATCTTAAACCAAGTAATTTACCATTAGCTAAGTTAGTGCTCCCTGTCTGGGTCTGCAGACAGCTTGCAGCTTGAGCCTCCCTGTTCCTGCTCAGCAAGGGCTCAGCATATTCTGGTTCTGCAACTACAAAACTTTGAAAGACTTTCTTTTGTTTTGTAGATATTCTTTATTAAAATGTATTGGGTATCCCATGTTTCCAATTAGATACTGAATATTTTGTTTAGTTATCTTACTGTGTTCAAGAGGAAGCTGCTAGTGTCATACTGCTCCCCTTAAAAACAATGGGGTCCAGGTAGAAGGAAATCTCAAAGGCTCAGGAGCAGGCTGTCCCTATGTGCCAAAAGATGAGTCAGTGGGAAAGAAAACCAGCCTGACTGAATAGGGAGGTTTTGCTGAAACTCAGGAGGATAAAAAAAAAAAAAAAAAAAAAAAAAAAGTTCATGACCTTTGGAAGAAGGGGCAGGCAACTCAGGAAGAATACAAGGATGTCATTGTGATGCAGAGAGAAAATTAGAAAGGTGAAAGCTCAGCTAGAACTCAATCTAGCCACCACTATGAAAGATAATAAAGAGTGTGGAGGATGAGAGGAAATGGCCTCAAGCTGTACCACAGAAGACTCATGTTTGATATCAGGAAGAATTTTTTCACCCTTTTTTTGAAAAGCTGGTTAAGCATTAGAATGAGCTGCAGAGGGAAGTGGTGGAGTCACTGTCCCTGGTGGTGTTTAAGAAACAACTGGTTGTGGCACTTAGTGCTAGGGTTTAGTTGGCATTGGTGAGATTTGGCCAAAGGTTGGACTTGGTGGTCTTGGAGGTCCAACCTTTATGATTCTAAATTAGCTGCTCTAAAAGATACTTATGGAGTAAGATGAAACACTGATGAAATGAGAACCACATAAAACCAGCTGAAAATAATTAATTACAACTTGGGAAAAGTACTGATCCCACTGTGGCTTGCACAGGTCAAGCTAATCTATCAAGTGCTATTGGTACTTCTTCTTTCAGCAACTGAGGGAAATTATGCAAATGTCTTCCCTCATTCTGTACTTCCTGGGTTTATAGCTATATATGTATACAATGTGTGTGTGTGTGTGTCTGTGTATATATATATATACACACACACACACAATCTGTCCTGTTTTCTTTTCCTAGCAATACTTTAAATTAGCCTTAATAATAATTTATTTGCATTTGTTTGTACTCTTAAGAATGCCTTTTAAATCTTGGAATTAAGTTTTCATTTATTTATTAAATTTAATTCAAGATTAGATTATCTTGTCCTATACAAAGTCTGCTTTGCAGAATCATTATCAAATGAATGTCATTACCAAAATATAATTAAACATTTTATTGAAAACTTTCTACCAAAAAAGATTAAAAATAGAATTTAAACATGCCAAAATTCTATTTAATCACTGAAATGCATTTCTACATTTCTGTAGATGCACAATTATACCTTCAATAACACAGGATAGTTTAATTATGTTTAAAATAAAGTTTTACAACACATGCTTAGAGCATAACCTGTAAATCCTAAAACCTAAAAAATGTTAGGTAGCATCCTACAATAAAATAGTTCCCTCTGTACAACTCCTGTCAGAAACATCATAATAACGACTCAAATAATTCTAGTTTCCTCTGATGAAAAGGGGACATAGTAACTGTAGGTAGTAAACTAGATTCCTTAAAAACTTCATAAAAACTGATCCCTATTTTTGCATGAAACCCTGGACCAGAAGTGACATTTAAGGCAGTGCTTCCCTCAGCCTGCCCCAGTAATGCCTTTCCAATAACCATGAGGACTGAAAGGCTGTTTGCCCACCTGCCTCTCTTCTTCTTCTTCATCACAGAAATGAGGGCAGCACCAGCTTTAGTAGTGTGGCACAGCAGAGGACCTGCCCTACTGCTAGGGGACTAGGAAAAGCACATGGAGAACAGCCAGGAAGGAAAACAGGGTAATGTTGCTTGCAGCAGCTGGTGAAAGTTTTGTGAGTTGCCTCCGCCTGTTTGCCTTCCCTGGGCCACAGTCGGGAGCACAGGGTGGGGCTGGGCGCTTATCCCTGCCTGGCACTGCTGCTGTCAACACGTGTCAGAGAGATCACCTTCCTCTGCTCTCCCCACACAGGAGTGGGATGTGCTTCAGCTCGCAGTCAGGGCCAGCACAAGAGCAGGGTTTGCCCCTACATGCCCAAAACACTTTCTTTGTGGAGTGGCTCTAAGCTGTGCCATGGGCTCTGGGCCATCCATGCTTCCAGCCCTGTGAAGCTGATCTCCTGGGATAAGCTTAGACAGGGTAAAGGGGGCTCAGCCAGTCTCCATACCAGTTACTGCCTAGATTCTCACAGAGCTAGGATAAGGGGGTAATTTTAATGATCTTTAACTATAACATCACTTAGACTTTGTCAAATATAAAGGAAAAAACAATGTTTGCCTGGAAAAGTCACATAAGTTATGGCACTAACATCTCTGGCTGGTGCTTTATGAAGTTGCAAATAACATGCATATTCCAGCTAATGCTTCATCTTGTACATTTTTACCAACAGAGAAACTAATGATCTTGGGAAGAGAGTGATGTGTTGAGACTAATTCCTCCCATCTGTATGCTTTGGTTAAAGCTAAAAATAGATATAAATAAAAGGAAGGATGAAATGGATTAGGCAACTTTTTTTGGCCTTCCAGGGGAAGTATGTGTGGGAGATGGGAACCAGGTTTTCATTCCACTTGGTAAATTTTCACTTGAGATTGTATGAAGAAAAGAACTGTACTAAAAGGTTTGGAGGGCTCTTCCTGGTCTAGAGATCATAGCTCCTTAATCACCTTTGTCAGTGATGCAGCCAGCATGATGTAACACGGATGTACAGGAATCACTCTTAAGTAGTATTGTTCTCTTGAATGGAAATTGGATGCATCTACAGATGATGTCCTCTAATTCTTAGTCCTTAGCCAAAATGAGTGGAAAGGCAATCTTATTTACACACATAAACTTCCTGATTTGCAATCCATTAACAGGATGTATTACAAGGGAAGAAGTTTTCCAGCCCAACTGGATTTCCGTCTGGAGCCAGCTCAAGCCAGTAGGCAAAGCCAGCCACAGGCTGCAGGGTGTGGTCTCGTGCCTACTTTTCCTGTGCCAGGGAAATGGGAATTGATTATTCCCATTTGAAGAGCTAATCTCTGCTTTCCACTTGCAAAGCTCTTTGCTCCCAGTGTCACAGAGACAGCAAAGGTATAGCTGGCTGGGTGGTGGGTTCCTCCCCCAGCAGGTCCCACAGAAAAACAAAGCAATTCTCTTCCGTCTCACCCTGCCTTTTCCATTTTCTGCTCCAGATGCTGGCTCACCCTTGGGTCCCCACCCCAGCACTGGGGATGCAGATGCACAAACGGCTGTTGGGCCCTGATAATAGATTAGCTGAAGACAAGGGTCCTGTACTGCAAGAGAAGGAGAGCTGGCTCACAAAAAGAACTTGAATTTTGCAGCATTTAAAAACGCATTGTTTCAGCTCAATGAATTTCTTGTTTCGTTCTGTGTTTGACTAACTGCCTAGGAAGAAGGATGTATCAGAAACAAAAGTACTTTAGAAGTCTGTAAAACCTGCAGATATAATTAAAGGTAAGCCCACAGATGTATGAATACACTGTTATTATTTATGTAATATGTGCATAACATTGGCACCTACTATTCAGTATTGCAGTGCTCAAACGCTTTGTTTATGCTCAGAAAACAAGAAGGAATTTCCCTTCCACAGTCTGTGTCTGGTATTCTATACTCAGTGTGCTGTGCCTTGCTGCTCTGAAGGCTTGCTGGCACAGAAGGAGGTTTGGGTTCTCTGTGTGCAAATGGGGGCCAGTGGGTATGTCTTCATGCTGTAATGATGAGTCAGAACAGAGGTGTGAACTGGCTCTGAGCTAATACAGCTGTGCTCCATTTTGGTATTTAAATGACGTGTCCAGTCATCTTGTTGTTTGTGCTTGGGCCCCCTTGACATGTATAAGAACAGGAAATTCTGACAAGCTTCAGGTGCAGTTAAGATAGAAGAAAAAATTATAGCCTAGTGATTACACCAGAAGAGCAGAGATGACTGCACATGTCCAAATGTTACCCTAAGCAAAGTCCACTTGGTGTCAAGGCTGCTGGTTCAGAAGAACCTTTGGCAATGGTGAGGATCAGCATTTGATACAGCAAGAGGTAGAAAGGTGTCAATGAACCTAAAACATGAAATTATGTAAGTCAAAGTACTGTTGCAGATCTTTTTCTAGTTTATCTTTGCACTAAAACTTTTCATTTTTGAAGATACAGAGAAGTTCTTGTTCGTGCAAGTTGGTGAAACTTTATGCAAAAAAAAAAAAAAAAAAAAAAAAAATCAAACCCTGGATATGTTCTTAGGGCCCTAGGAGAGAAAAAAATGCATTCTTCCCTCCTTTCCTTGTTCTGATATGGCTGAATTACATCATCCTAAGCGTGCAAAAAAAAAAAATCCCTTTTATTCAGAGTTCTTGTTCCATTGCCTCAGATATTTCTTTGAACTTTTTTCCCCCTTTTAGAAATTAGAATGTTTACTTATTACCGCTTAATGAGTGACAATTAATTTGATGCCTAACTCTGAGGTTTCCTTCTTTGTACTGAGTATCATATGTAATCTTCAGCTCTAAGAGCCACAGCCTGCCTCTATCATGGAGAGTTCCTGGAACTTAATTCTCCACTGGAAAGAAAAATACACTTTGATTGAGACATGCAGGTTTTTTTTTTTTTAAACATAAGCATTGATGCCACTCTGTTGGCAAAGTGAATGTGAATATAAAAACCAGCTGGAGTTATGCCTGGCTTTGCTCTCCACAGCTACTCACTTTCATTCATGTACAAGGGGTGATGCCATTAGTGACTCTCATTGTCTCTGGTGGCTGTGACTCTGAGATTGTTTATGGAGTTTGCTCGGACCTCAGCCAATTATGAGGGGATGAATGACTCGGGGACCAAAGCCATCCTGCAAGAGAAACAAGTCTTCAGCTGACACCTCCTCCACCATTATAGCAGAGACTTACTTAGAAAAGCATTTCCAGGAGGGACATTTCTTTCTTGGGGCAAGTTCATGATGATCTGTGCTGCAGGGCAGTACACTCCACTCTCTGACACCTCCTCTCATGCATTTCCTTTAAACATCTTGCTCTTTTTCTTGCAGAATTATTATCTTGCTGATAATGTCTACAGGTGCAATGACCATTTATGCAACAACATGGCATGTCAGTATTTTAGAACAGTAGTATAGTAATGAGTCATTAAAAAATGGGATTAGTGACAAAATTTACTACAATTCTGAATTTTCTGTTGGTGCTAAACTCATGTGCACTAGCTCAGTATGTTATCCAGTTGCTATCTAGTCCGTAAAAAACCCAGAATACGTGGCCTTCCTTGAAGAAATTTCTTCCTTGAAGAAATCTGCACATGCAGATAGGGGGAAACAAATGGAAATAATACCACAATTTTGAGGAATAGAGCAGATTGGCCTTTTCAGCATACTGAGAGGCTGGCTGCTGTCAATTGGGTTTATGAACAAAATACTAGGGGAAGACCTTTTTGTACCATTTTTGTGTTAAATGGGAAGTTTGAAGGATAAGTAACTCTTCCAAGTAATTCCCACACGTAGGATAAAAAGCTTAAAACATGTAGTTTTAAACATTAAAACTGGAAATGGATGCAGTTGCATAATGTGGGTCAAATATTTCCATATTAGAAGAGAGGGCTCAGGCAGGCTGTGAAGATTGAGGGAATTCAGACAACAGTATCAGTACAAGGAGAAGCTGCAGAGACTGAGTTAATGAACAGCTTAGTGGTCAAAAGCAATAGAACAGATCAGCCCTGACTTAGCACATGAAGGGCTGTGGCAGGGAAAGGCTGTGCTTATGAAGCAATGGTGGGGCAAAAGGATGCATGAATGGGAGAGTCCCGCTGTGAAAAGAGTCTGCAGCTCCTAAACCTTTTTTTTCTGAGGTTCTGGGAACAGATTAGCCAAGGGGGAGGCTTGGCTTACTGGAGTAAACCCTCCTATGTATTATGGTCACTGCCAGCTAAAATATGAAATACAAACAAATTCCTATAGCATGCATCTAGCAGCATGTGTAGTGACTGTAGCATTTCAGACTCATCGATTTTATTAATTAATTTTAAGTCTCTTGACAAAATGGAATGCAGAACCCAATGCATTGGGTGTGGTATGCAGTGGTGATGTGGTAGAGTTAACTTCAGGATGGGATCTGCTCCTGCAAATGCATGAAAGTACATCCAGATCAGCATATTTTACCAAGATGTAGCTCACAAGGGGCATGCTAAGGATATAAACCACCATTCCAAGGCCCTGGACAGATCACTCCAATGGCTCCTGAGCTGTAGGGCTGTCCCTCAGTGAAGGTGTAGGTAGTTAACTCCAACTGCTGTTTCAGAGAACTCAGAGGTTCACACATCCATGACTGCCCCTCTTAAGCTATAGAATGACAGCTGGGGATTAGATGGAGGATAGTTAGGCTTGGGTTTGGACTACATGGTCATGAAATCCCTTCCAATCCAAACCCCATTAAACAGAAGATCTGAGACAAAGATATTGACCTCCTCCCTGCAGAACAGCCCAGTTGCAGCAGAGGGCAGCCAAAGTAGGCTGCTGATTTTGGGGACTCTCTCCAAGGAAGTCATGCCTGTAAATCTTGAACAAAAGAATCAAATCTGGGTGCTCCCCTGTCCTGGGAGTGAAGGACATCACACACTCTTTCTTTTAAAAGAGTGCAAGATTTTGCAGGGACCTTCATTTTTTATAGAGATGGTCTACCACATCTAGTGTTTCATTTTCATGGAGGAATACTTTTGCTTTAATACAGGTTGCTATCCTCATAGATCCAACAGCACTGTCTGTCAAAACTGCTGAGGGACATGAATATCATGGCACAGGATAAATTCTATCTATGTCCAAAGTTTTAGGTCCTGAATATTGTGGCTCTAGAGAATGCAGACATCTTCATGATTAGGCACTAGCTGAGCAGAGTTGCAGCTTTCAGTTTCTGTGAGTGTTCCTCATTAAGTGCCTTACCCAAGGTGTCAGAGGAAGAATGTGGAGGAAGGCAAAGGCATCCAGGCTTTCCATATCCTTGGCTACTGTCTTTAACTGTAGACTGTGTATTTGTTTAGTATTTTTCACTGAGGATACTTATTCACAGAAAAACCAAAGAATTTAAAGGAGTTTATCTGAAACGTCTGGAGTGTAAGCAGAGCCACGTCGGCTGTTAACACATCCTTGAAAAGAGGAATAGCTGGGAAAAACATTTTGTAATTGACTGATATCAAGTAAAACTATCTAAAGCATTAAGTATTTTTAAAGTTTCCACTCAGAACAAGGGTAAGAGAGAAAGGCATTTTTCCAACTATTTTAGCATGAGTCAAAAACTTTAGCGCCATTATCAAATTGTGAGATGTGTAGTAGTGGAATTGTTTTATTCTTTTTTTTTTTAGAAAAATACTTCAGAAAATAATAAAATAATTGTATTTATCAGATCAAATCCCAAACCGATTGCACTTAAACATTTTTCTGTTTCAGATCAGGTTGGGTTTTTCTGAGAAAAAGCACACTGAGAAGTACACTGATGTGGAAATCATACAAGCTTATGCTTACCAAATGCATGTTGAGTTCTTTGTGCAGATTTGATGCTTTATGCAAACACTGATTAGAATTATTGAGGACAAGCAGGGTCCCCAGAAGGGTCAGGGCTGGAGAGCTGGTGTAATGTAGACCAGCTGCTGTAAGTGTTCAGGATGCCAAGAGCATAACAGGGTTTCCTTCAGTCCCAGCTGGTCTGCACGAAGGGAAGGGCTGCCTTGGAGACTGTAGCTTAGATGCCTTCCCTCCCCAGTAAGCACAGGAATTGGCTTTTCAACCCTGCAGCCTCCCTGGAGACAGCCCCAGGTGGCAGTGGGATGGGACACTGGGGATCACAGAGATTAGCCACGTGAATGGCAGCAGGCTGCCGACATCTGAGTATTTAGCTGACTAGTATTAGGCTCAAGAAATCATTTTCAGTTCTTGCAGAAATGTTTCTATCTTTATCAGGAGCTGGGAACTTTTATGTTCTTAGCCATGTCTATAAATACTAAAAACAGTGAGGATTTTCTCCTTTGAGACATCTCTATTTTTAAGAACACAGTTGGTAGTCACAGACATCTCATGCACACAAGTGCTGCGCCAGCAGCAGCACCAGTACAGGTGCTATTCCTGCAGTGCAGCTTGCCCGGAGTCACTGTGACAGGCAGGGCCTGACTCCTCCTGCCCACACATCAAGGGGTCGGCAGCAGCGACCTGCAGTGCCCACAGCACCGAGAGCCAGCTTTTGTCTGAAGGTTGGATCTGCAGATGGCATCTGTCACTGCTTCCTGCAACAGAGCACTCTCTAACCAGGCTCTTGAAGAATGGGAAAAAAGGAAAAATAGGGGATTTTCTTGTGAAATGCGTGTTTTAAAATGTCACTGACATGCAGAGATCCCTCTGATTTTTAGAAGGTGCTGAAGATGCAGAATTTATGCTCATGTTGAGTGAGGTTATCAAGATGCAGCACTGGCAATGCCTACAGCAACAGCCTCTTGTGCCAGTGATCCCACCTTCAAGTCTCTCAGGGGAAGGGAATAATTGGCTCTTTGCTCAAAATCACCAGACAATAATTATTAGCCACAGCAGTTAACTCATAAATTAGTAACATTTTTGTTTGGTGTAACACACCAATGCAAATGGCACATCCCACGGGTGATGCTGGGTGTGGGGACCTCAGGAGTCACCAGGGACCACTGGAGACCCCTCAAACAGGCCTCGCCTCCCCTTTGTATCCCAGGCCCTCAGGTGGGCACCACCTCCCACCGCCACACTTCCCAAAAGGGCTAAAATCACAGAATTGTTAGGGCTGGAAGGGACCTCTGGAGATCATCTAGCCCAGCTCCAGCCAAGGCAGGGTCACAGGAATGTGACCAGGTGAGTTTGGAATGTCTCTGGACATGAAGATTCCACGACCTCCCAGGGCAGCCTTTTTCTGTGCTCTGCCACCCTCAGTGTAGTTTTTCCTCATGCTGAGATGGAGCTGCTTGTGTTTTAGTTCATTGCCACTGCTCCTGTCACTGGGTACCGCTTAGAAGTCTGGCACCAGCCAGGCACTTCAGGCTGGAGGAAACTGAGGGCAGACTTCATTTCAGTCTTCAGCATCCTCATGAGGGGGAGTGGAGGGGCAAGTAGCAATCTTCTCCCTGGTGACAGTGACAGGATCCAAGGGAGCAGCTCGAAGCTGTGTCAGGGGATGTTTAGGAAAGGTTTTTCACCCAGAGGTTGGTTGGACACTGGAACAGGCTGACCCAGGTCACAGCACCAAGCCCAAGAGAGCTCAAGAAGAGCTTGGACTACGTTTTAAGGCACATGGTGTGACTCTTGGGATGTCCTGTGCAGGGCCACAAGTTGGACTGCTTGATCCTTATGGGTTCCTTCCAACTCAGCAAATTCTATGATTCCCTGATCCTCTTAGCACCTGCCTTTTACATTCTTACATGCATTATTGAAATTCCCCCTCTGTTTTCTCTTGACTGAACAGGCCCAGCTCCCACACTGTCTTCACATGCGGGAGATGCTCCTGACCCTACTCCGTCTTTGTGGCTTCCGCTGGACCCTCTCCAGTATCTCCTTGTGTTTCTCGAACAGAGAGCGCAGCGGAGACGCCAAATGAGTGCGAACACACACACACACACACACACACACACACACACACACACACACACACACACACACACACACACACACACACACACACACACAATCACCTGCCCTGTCCCGTGTGGGAAGGACACGGACGGGCACGCTGAGGGCGGCGCGCGGCGCATGCGCGGCGGAAGGGCCGGGGGCCGCCGCTCCTCCCTCCGCCTCCCCGCGGGCCGGGCCGGGCGCGCAGGCGCGGCGGGGCCGGGGCGGGCAGGGGCGGCGGGGCCGAGCGGCGGCGGCGGCCGGGGGGAGCGGCCGGGGAGGTGCAGCCGCGCTCTCGCTGTCCCTGTCCCTCCGCGCCATGTTGTTGTGAGCGCCAGGCGGGCGGGAGGGCAGGCAGGAAGGAGCGGCGCCCAGCGGGAGCGGCAGGAGGAGGAGGAGGAGGAAGGGGCCGGCGGGCGGGCAGGCGTGTCCCAGCGGCCGCTCCGGCTCCATCGCCGCCAGCCAGCCCGTGAGTACCCCCGGGGGGCCGGCGCCGCGCTGGGAAGGCCGCGGGCGGGCGGAGCGGGCGGGCGGGCCCCCCTTCCTCCAGCCCCCTTTTGTCTGCGGGCTCGGCTGCGCGCCGAGGGAGGGGATAGGGAGGGAGGAGGAGGAGGAGGAGGGAGGAGGGGGCCATGTTGTGGCAGGTCACCGGGCGGCGCGGGGCCTGCGCGGCGGCCTCGCCGCCTTTGTGTCCGCCCGGCAGCGGCGCCGAGGTGCGGACGGAGTGAGCGCCGTGAGGGGCGGCGGCGCCGCGGAGCGAGCGAGGGAGGGAGGGGCGGCATTGTGCGCTCGGAGGGGTCGGGGAGCCGAGCCCGGCCCGGCGGGGCGTGCGGGGCCGGGCTGGTGCCCGGGAGAGCGGCGGGGGCCCGGGGCAGGCGGAGGGGGCGCAGCGCTGGGGCTACAATGGGCTCGGGGGAAGCGAGACGGGGGCGGCGCTCGGACCCCGCGGGCCGTTGCGTGGCTGGGATCACACGGGCTTTGTTCGAACGTACGAAAAACTCGAGTTATTTTTTTAGTGCTCTTAAAGATAATAACCGCTTCCTGAGCGTGCAGCGAGAAGGCCAGATGCCTTTGGTAGCTGGTAGCACACAATGAAGCGATAGGGTTTGGTTTTGCTTCAAACGTTCCTGTGCAGACCACAATAACAAGAAGTTGAGGAAAATGTCTCCTGTCCTGAGTGGATCGTGCGTACAGCGAACAGTTTGGGGTTAATCTCCGGGGCAGTTATTGTGCAAAGATTTTTGTTTTTTGTTTTGGCGTTGTTTTCTTTCGTTTATTTCCTAAGGCCAGGTTCTTATTTCCTTGAGAGAAAATTAATATTTTTGGGAGGGTTTATATTCTTCTGGTTTACAGTTTGTAGTAAGATGGCTTAATACCAAAATGTGCAGCGTGTTTGAGATGTGATAAAGAGGTTCTTATCACCTGATTTCGGGTTGCTTTTTTCTGAGCATTTAGATGTATATGAGCAATGAGAATGAGTAAAACTCTTAATTCGCCTAATATTCACTTATATGCTACACGTTAACAAAATACTTTGAGGTTTATTTTCCTTTCTCTTTGTTGCATCTCTGCTGAGAGGTCAGGCCTTCGTAGTTTCAGTGAGCTCATGGTGTAGCTTTTCAGGTATGTGGGGTATGAGTGTATTCGAAATATAATTACTGTGCCATGTTACCATTTTTACACATAAAAGATGTTTTTTTGTTACATTTAGTCACGTCTAGGTTTAAAACCAGATGTTAGCAACAGTCCCAGTTTTGTTGAGAAGCTGAGGGAAACGTTGCCTGCTTTGCTCAACAGCTCTGTGTCAATGCGAATATAAATATGCTAGGGAAGTGGGAGAAGGAAACTCGAATGAAAAGGGAAATGCTAATTTAGTGGTGGTGTAGTTTGGGTTATATGTGTGGAAATGACACCAAATCACCTGACAGTTTTTTCTAAGGTGTTCAGAGTTGAAAATTTGGAATTTGGCCCAGCAGAGTGGTTAGTAGGCAAATGCATGTGAGAAACTGCTTGATAATGCACATTCTGCCGTTTATGTGAATGTTGCTCATAGGAAAGTCCATGTTATTTGAATACTATTTTTCTGCATTAGTAAGAATTATTTGGTTTTATTTTTTTCCTGTAGTATCACTGTGTAGTACTGAATCTTCTGTGTTAGGGATGTTGGCACAGCGCTGAGGCCACTGTAATTGTATCTGGTATCTTGATTGAGGTAATAGTGCAAGCAGTTGGCTGAAAGAGCTGGGCTTGCCTGTCTTTTTATGAGAAGGTGCCTCTTGTTATGACAGTTTATATTAAATCTCACATTGTATTGTGGAGTACACTGAAGGCTTTATGTAGCTGTTTTCCTTGGGTATTTCTCTGCAGTGTTCTCGGTGGGCCAGATGTTGCAGATGTTTAGGGCAAGCGTGTTAACAGAACATCAGCTTGCTGAATATTGTGAACTAGATCTGATTTTTAAACAGCACTTTCTAATTCACTTTTAGATATTGCCAACTCTCCTTAATCTAGTGATATTTGAGTGTACACTGAATAATCAGCATGTGAAGAAGCACTGTCCTTGATAATTTCATCTTTTTCTTTGTACAGTGGTTTCCAAAATCCCGAAATTATTAGACCCAAGTTTTTATACCCAGGCAAGTAAGCCAGTAGAAGGTTTGAATTCCTACTTGTATGTCTTCCTGCTTTTTTTTTTTTTTTTTTTAATGTGGAATTATATGAAAATTTACTGTCTGCTGCACTAGACAGAAACCTAAATTCTCTTGAATGTTAAATTTTGTGTTGAGAGTCTCCTGTAAAATGAGCATTAATACATTGTGTTTTCTTTTGAAGAAGTTTGGTAGAAACTCTACAGAGGAAACAACATAAGACAGTAGACGTGATGTATAAATGCTTCTCATTGTGTGTATCAAGTGTAGGTATGTAAGAGAGCTATCAATCTTCTTTCTCATCAAGTAATTTAGGTGAAAGTGTTTGCCTCATTTAATTGGGATTTCCCCACCCAAAACATTACTGTTGACTTGCTTATTCTTCATAAGCCAGTGCCCAGGCCTTTGTCTTGGGAATGAGGAAAGAAATCTTTCCTTTAAAAGCTCCTGTAACAAATAATACCAGTTGTGTAATGTTGGTAGTAATGAAGTTGGAGGCACTTCATAGTCATATAGTGGAAAAGCATTTTCAATTACATCAAAACATGTAAAGGATTCCGTTCTAGCTGCTCCAGTGTCATTCCAAACAAGTTGTATAAAATTTATGCAATGGCCTGCATGATGAAACTTTACAGCAAGATTTAGTTTGGATCCCACTCAGAGTACCTGCTGTGGCTTTTAGAATAGTAGGCAAGAGTTGATATGTGAAATGTTTAGCTTACAAATAGAGACCACTTATTTCTAAAGATTGTATTTCATTATTGCTTAACAGATACTTTTTCTAAACATGGTTATTTAAGAGCAGTTCTGAGGAGGTTATGACAACCATCTTAGGAGTTAAGAAGGAAATGCAAAGCTCTATAGCAAAAGCATGTCAGTAATAATCCATGTTTGACTTTTTTTGCCAGTTCTCTGTATATGTATCCATTAGTGCTAAACTCGAGTGGTGACATGATCTATCCTCTGCACCTAATGCTAAAAACACAGCCTTTCTAGGCAGCCTTAATTTTTGACAACAAATATTTGTGTACCTTGGACTAAGTAATCTGGTGTATCTTTTGTAGTTGTGATTATTTTTAATTTTCTTCATTAAGGTATTGGCAAAAGTCTCGGTTACAGGTAATAGGTGTGGTTGTCTGTCTTTCCATATAATGCTTCCAGTATATAAATCCTAGTGGACATAAGTGGAGTCATGTCAGACCTGTATGTTCATATTTTTGCTACTAGATTTCATGCATGATTTTTAGGAAGAGTTTTGGGTGATGGATTGAACTAGTCATATAGTCATTTTGCATGACTGATATGAAGTTTCATGTAGAATTGGATCATCAATCTCTTCAAAGAGGAAGTGAGTTCTTAAAAGCTGCATTAAGTTCTGTAACTCTTCACGTGTGTGTATTGATTAAATACAAAGCTAGACTTGCTGGAAATGGCTTTGTGTAGTTGATCTAAAAATAAGGAGTCTGACTTGACTCATATTTTTCAAGTATCTTCTGTTTATCTCCTTTGTGAAATATATTGTTTCAATTTTAGTTGGTACAGTGGTACATGGTGTGGTACAGTGATGAGTTAATCATGTAGTCTGAAGAAGTTGCAGAACTCAAGTTGCTACTACGTGTAACTAGTAGTGTATCTACCATGTAACTGTCTATATTATGTTTTTCCTTAAAGATGTGACATTTGGTAGTCTGTAAGACTCAGTGAATAAGGTAGAATTGTGTAGAGGGATTAAAGGACTGGCTTTTGTCTATATTTGAGATCTAAGTGTTGTAGTCTGATTTAATATCTATCCACATATGTTAGATTTTATTTGGACTTACCATTTTCCTTTAGCATGACAAATAAGACATTTCTTGGACTTGAATAATTTTTTTTTTCTCCCTTAAAAAATACTTATTTTATATTGTAGGTGGTATTTGGGGTTTTATTTATGTCCATTCACATACTAAAAGGCTGATAGTATGTCAGTTATGGTAGATTAGGAATGTGTGGAGATCATTAAGTGTGGTTGTTCTGGCAGGGACAATTATTTGTTCCTGAGAGGATTTTTTCGATACCAGGGTATTTCACTGTTGTCACTTATAATTGTTTTAAACCAAGTCTTAAATGTTTCACAGGTGAGCTGATGAATTTAGTTTTAATCTGAGTCTGAAATCTTTATTTTATGAAGACCCTCACATGTACTGTTGTGTGGCTTAGAGACATTTAATGTGAATTATTCTGTTAGAATGTTATGTGGCTTAACACATTTGAAGGAACAACTGAGGCTGGGCTGTAAGAGTGAGATGTAGTTCAGATAGAGAAGTTAGTTTTCTGTGCTACTTTGTTACATAGTACTAATTATAGAATCAGACATAGCAGTATAACAGAATTAGTGGTTTTACACATCATGCTGAGTAATAATGTAAAAGAAACTGCTGCCTTTGTGATTGAAAATTGTATTTTGATTTTTTTAGTAAGGAAATACGTGGGCAAGCATATATAATGTATTGAGCGCTATCATTTTAATATATTGTTTTGTAAAAACCTCTGCTGTGCTTTTTTTTCCTTTGGAGTTCTAGTTTGGCAGGGGCATTTAAGTTTCAAAGTCTGAATCAGAAAACATATTTCCCTATAAATACTGTTGTTGTATTGCTTGGACTTAGTCGGTTGTTTTTTTCCCCAGTCTTAATTATAAGAGCTATATATTTAAAGATATGTAGGAGAGCCTTTTATGTTATCAAGAGTTTTTCTTTTAAGCTTTCTATGTGAAGTTCCTGTGTCCTCGTAGGCGTGGATGAAGTGTCCTGGCTGGAGATCAGAGGCATGGTGCATGTGAACATTGATCCAGAAGCCAGTGGGGTTTGGAGTAGGGGTTGCCCCAGCTGGAGCAGTAGCTGCACTAACATCAGGGCCCAGTTCAGGTGGAAGCACATGAAACACTCCTCACAGCATCCCTGTAACTGTGGTGTCAGGTGCTTCCAGTATCCAGGTACCCTTCAGTGGATGTTCTCCATGCCACAGTTGGAATTTCTTCCAGCAGCAGGCTGGAGGGCAGCTGTGTGTCTGGCAAACGCTGCTGGCCCACAGGAGTTGGTGTTTGTATAAGTCGTACAGTAGGTCGTTGATCTGCTTTTCATTGGAACAGTTGCTGTGTTTTGTGTCAAATCCACACATTTAAGAACAATATGTGTGAATTAAGGTGATTTTTCAAGGCTGTAATAATACAACCTGAAACTTGCCATTAATTTTGTTAAAGCAGTTATACACGAAACTGCATAAAATAATTTTGAAATGTTCAGTTGGAACCATTTGTTTAACTTGCATAACTATATCATATTTTTCTGAGTGCCTATTTTTTATCAGAATATGATAAAATAATTAGTTTTGAATTTAAGCAAAGCAACTGGTTCAGTTTGAAAAGGACTCACTCCTGGTAGGCTTTATGGGAAGTAATATGCATTTAGTACTGAGTCTTAGTTGTTACACTTAGAGATAAGAATGTTTTATTCAGGTGAAATAGAAATAGAATTAAGTGTAGATTAAAATGTAACTCTCCTTTTGCATATGGTAACTTAGAAGAAAAAAAAAATCAGTTTTAAGCCTTTTGCTCTCAAATGTTTGATACAGCTTCCCACTTTTCTTTTAAAAACTTTTGTTTGGATTTGAAGGTAGGAATTACTTTCTCCCCCAGGGTTCTGGTAGTGTGCCACAGTTTAGATCCACAGGGAACTTTTTGCATCTTCCCAAGCCCAAGGACACAGGGACTGTACTCAAAAATGTAGTAAGTATAGGAAATGTAAATGTAGCAAATGTAAATAAACAAAATTTGCTGACCTTACAAGCAGAATGCCTGTTGGGTCTTCGTCTTCTTTGCCACCTGTTCTTCCTCATTCTTTAGTTTCTTTTGGCATTTTGTTTCTGGCTTTCCCTTTTACTATTTTCTTCCTCTTACATTGACCTACATAACAAAATAGAAAACCTTTTACCTGACATCCTGCTTCATGCTGTATTGTATTCTTTATTACTTGTACAGAAGCCATAAAGCAGTTTTGTAAATCTAAAATTCTACAATATTTTATTTACCCATATGGATACACTTCCTGAGAATGAAGATGATGAGTTTTTCCTTCCTAATGCAAATTGCACAGGTAGTGGTGCTGATTTCCACTAGCATTTCTCAAGGCTGATATATTGTGTAGGTAAAATTATTCACAGATCAGTAAATGCTGAGTAAGAGTTGCATCTGCCTTCTGCCACCTGCTTTCCATCCACAATTATCAGAGCCATACCTTTATCAGCAGCTTTGGTTAGTTCAGTTAGGTCTATCCAAATACTTCTGGATTCCTCTCAAAGGTGAATGTCATGAACCTCATATGTGTTTTCTGGTAACTTGAGTGGGAGAAGCAGAGGAACTATTGTTAATTTTTTAAGTGCTTCAGTGGTTCTGTGCATTATAAAGATTTGGTGAAGGGCAAGCTGCTCTTTGCTATGCATTATCCATGTGGGAATAGTAGTTTTCAGCTTACTGTAATCCTCATTTTACTGTTGTGCCATTTTTTGATTTATTTGCTCTCATTCTTTCATAGCAGTATACACCAGCAGAAAGCAAGGACAGATCAGAGGACTTCTCTGTTTCAATTCTTTGATTTGAGTTCTGTGTACCAGTATTCTTTGGGATTTAGATAATAAGATGGAGGTTACTGAGGTGTTTTGAGTGTTTTGTTGTTTTTTTTTGAGGGGGTTCGGTTTTTTGAGGTGGCTGGTTTGTTTGTTGTTTTGTTGTTGTTTTGGGGGTTTTTGTTTTGTTTTTTAAGAACAGAAGAGTATAGGGTTAGATGTGGTAAAGAAATGGGTTTTCTAGAATTTATATTTATGCAAAAAGTGGAAGGAGTTTAGCTGGGATTGTATTCTCTGTCTACTCCACAGACTGTGTAGGTTAATATATTAAAAATAGAATTTTTTATGCATCCAAAGAAAAAATGGGAAGAAAGCTAATAGAAGTAAATATAGTAGATAAACATCTTGTAATGTCTGATGTTCAGAGAATCATTGAATGGTTTGGGTTGGTAGGGACCTTAGAGATCATCCAGTTCCAAGTCCCCACCTTGCCATGGGCAGGGACAGATTCCCCTAGATCAGGTTGCTCAAAGCCCTATCCAGCCTGGCTTTGAATACTTCCAAGGATAGGGCAGCCACAGCTTCTCTGAGCAAATGGTAAAGGTCTCCTCAGAGCCTTCACTTCTGTAGACTGAACAGCCCCAGCTCTCCACCAAAACCCCAAGAGCTTCTCCCCAGCATTGCACTACATCCAGGGACGGTCTTCTGTTAAATAAGTCCCATGAGTTTAAGGCCTTAACTGGTTTTTTCAAGTAAATAAAGAATGTGGAAAAACCTTGTATCTACTTTCATACCAGAAGATAGCTGATACTTTTTAACTGACACTGGGAGATACATAGAAGCAAGTTGAGAGAGTTGTTGAGGGCGATAAGACAAGCAGATCAGCTTGGCTGGAGTTACTAATGGATTGTGAAGAATATTTAAATTAGTTACAGTGCTAAAGAATCTCGGTAAGAGAATAAGAAGTTGATAAATATACTTCATTCATTAATTGCAAGAAATTAATTCCTGGGAAGACCAGTGAAACGTTATCTTGATCTTCTGAAAGCCATCTGAAATATCTTCAAAAGAACTGAACATAAGGCAAGACAATGTCTTTAGTAAAGATAATTATTTGTCTAGTAGGATCTTTAATTTTTACTGTGGGTAAAGACTGAGGAATTGCTTGTCAGTGTTCCTTATAAGGCGTTATTGAGGAATGAACTGTGGGAATTATTGATGAAGTGTCAATAGTTGGAAGGCAGTTCATGCCATTAATAAGATGCTTTAACTTTTGGTCAGCCTTGAAGTGATCAAGTAGTTGGATCAGATGATTCCTTCCAGCTGAAATATTCTATTATGTGTTAATTCACAGTAACATTGGAAGGCTTTGATCGCCCAGGGAAAGATCAAGTGGGTTATCCTGGAGATCCATGTAATATTGAGGCTTAGTGTGCCCTAATTTCAAAATTATCAAGACTAGTGGAAGAACTCCAGGCAGCACACACAAGAGAAGAGCAGGAAATTCAAACTCACCACGTGGAATTGAATTCAACACGTGGTTGAAATGGAAAATTCCTTTTGCTAAGTGTACATTTGACACATTGGTGTCCAAATTAACCAACCACTGGCTCAGAACTAACACCATTGTCAGAACATGTAAGAACATATAACAGAACGCATAAGAGGCACAGAAATACTCAAATTGTTAATATTCTCAATCTCTTGTGTTCTTCTGTATCTGCTCCAACTGCAGCAATAAAAATTGAAGTGGAGGACAGCAGTTGCTAATGGCCAACACTTCAGAGACTTGAACTACTTTGCAGGCCGAGTGGGAGTCTCTAAACAATACTTTGCAGCATAGAAGAGGGCAGATGCTAGAGGAGCATGTTCTGCATGAGAGTTGATAGCCAGAAGTCTTTGGACACTCAGCTGAGTAGTAGTGCATGCACAACTCCTCAGTACAAGATGCCAAAGCCAGCACCGTTAATCTGAGTCATCACACCACCATTGACACCTTCCATATTAAAACAGCAGTGACCGTCCAGTCACTGACAAAGTTAAATATCAACTCCTTAATCTGGAGATAATCATCCCTGACTCTCATAAATATTTCTTTAGACTATTTAATAGTGAAAAGAGTTATAAAGGATAATGAGCTAAGTATGAAAACTATTTCACTTGAGGTTTTGACTTTTTTTTCTTTCCCTCAACACCAAAAAAGAATTTCAGTCTCTGGTAGCAGAGCATTTGGGGAAGACTGCTGTGTGCTGTGGCATCATCCTTTTGTTCACTTCCCCATGGAGCTGCAGATAGGTTAGTGATCTGTTTGTCATTAATTCACATCATTTCAGAAATGAAGAACTGTCTAGGATAGAAAGGCATAGTGATCATCGATCAGTATGTAATATTTGGAGTTACAGAGAAGAAGTTTTTGTAAAGTCAGGATATATTTTTTAGGATGTTGAGACTACCTGTGGATGCTCTTTTTACATGCTGAAGCAAACGGCTATAGCAGTGTGGTACTGCCCAGGCTACTTGTCCATATACTTCCCTCCCTCATCACAGAAGTAGTTAAACACTTCATTAGTTTAATCTAATTATTTTGGGTTGCGAATTTTAACATGACCTGGGTGTCTTTGCTTCTTGCTTTTGAAGAAGCAAGAGTTGATAAGCAAGACTGACAAGAGGAAAGCTTTGGCTGTAGCAGCCTTCTCCAAAAATCCAAAGGGTAGTGGTGCTATAAACAAAAGAACATAAATGTGTCTTTACACAAAGTTTCAGTTGAGCTGCAGTTGCTGCAACTCATTTGTGTTAGAATTGACAAACATCTCAAAGTTTTGTGAGTAGCTGCTGTAACAATGAAAAACCCTTCCTTGGAGGGGAAGAGGAGAGAACAAAGGGAAGAGTCCTACTGAGTTCAAGAGCTTTTTGGCACTTCTGTGGTCTGGAGGAGAAGCTGTTGGTTTCAGTTTTTGCAAGAAGCCATCTGATTTCTGTGGGGTCTATTAGAACTAATATAGTCATAAGATAATGTATAGATGCTATTAAACTAGCAAAATGTGCAAATACTTAACAGGATGAAACAGACAATTCATAGCAAAAAAAGTCGGCATTGGTTTTAATAAGATTATTTTGTCTGTTGTTCAAATAAGATAGACTAATATGTTTGTGCAATAGGAATTGGGAAATCATTTTCCCATATGAGACCTCACTGTCATGTAGCCATCCCTTGAAACAATGAACATAATCTCTTCATTCAAATTGAGAACAACATAATCTGTTTCTTGACCTTACAATGGGAATTGCGTTTCCTAAATCATTAGTTCTTCCTTTTATAGATTTTATTTAAAGCTGTCCCTAGAAATCTAAATGTGCTTGCAGTCCATTTTTTTTTCCTATCTTTGTTTGCAAATTTTAGTTCAGCTTACAAGTGAAGTGTATTTGCGAAATATAACTATTTTAAAGTGATTCCAAAATAATTTTCATAAACAGGTTAAGGCTTTTTCAAGTGTTAATCACCTTTACAACAGAAATACTTTAATTGCTAGTTTTTCATTGTAATAGCTCAAGTTTTATCTTAGCTGATTGATGGGGTTATTCTCCCGGTTAAGTTAACATTGCTCTCAATCTGTTCTGAAAATAATTTCTTTCTGTTTCTGCAAGCAACAAGTTCTCTAATAACTTTTTTGTGTAAGTATTATCTTTCTGTGCTTGGGTTTGCACTGGTTTAATTTTGAGTTTGCTGCTGTCATCAGTTAGCTCCAGTAGCATTTAGCTCCACCAAACTAGACACTCAGATTATGGTTGCTGAGTGTATGATTTAGGCAGCTTCTCAAACTTGCAAATAACTAAAACTTTTCAAGCGTCACAAGCTAGGAAAAGAATTCTTAGACTGAAAGAATTTTCCATTGTGCCTAGAGGAGAGCTGAAGGGGGAGGGCATTTGATTCCTGTTTTGAAAAATCTGTTCCCTGTTAAAACATCTTGTTTAATACATTGCTGGTGAGATTTTTCTGTCATAGTAGTGCTGCATGAGACAGGGCAAATACTGTGAGTTCTTTGAGTGAATTGTAAGGTGGGGCCTTTTCTTCTGTTAAAAAAATTAAATGCCTTGCAACTTGCTTAGTGAGATACCACCTTATTGCCTGCTTGTGACTCTCAGTTCTGATAGCAGACATAGCTGGAAAGAGGAAATGTATGTGTCTTTCCCCTCCCTTTGACTTGAAGTAGCTGAAAAAGGAGTATTTTGTGATTTATTGCAACATGGTTTCATGTAATAGAACTGAAAGAAAAGCACTGAGAAATTTTCGGTGATATCCTTTAGAGCACTTCCCTAGATAGAGAGAAGAAAATTACAGCATTGATTTTTGCAGATACTTGGTTTGTTTTTTTACTATTTTCCAGCATGTAGTATGTGGAATAGAGTTTAATGTGAACTGTCATCAGGGCAGGGAAAAGGAGAGTAATTTCAGTCACCTGACTGTGCAAGCAAGTTTGTTCTGTGTGACTTATATTCTTTAGAGACTCATTTTCTTAATCACTCCTTCCAATCACATTTGCTGTTTCTGTGCATCTGCACAGTTTCTGACCTTTTCAGCAGCATTTTGAGCTGCAGTTGATGGTTTTGGCCAGTGAGGAACTTGGCCAGTTCTCCCCCGGTGCATATTGTCTCCTGTGGTGTCACTGCTACCTCCTGCATGTGGACTTTGTATTAGTCATTTCTTGATTAAATATCTTCACCAGTGTCCTTTTGCTGTCCAACATATCCCTTTATATTTCCACCTGCTTTGATGTCTCCAAATGCCTGGCAAGCATTGTCGAATGTCTTCATGTGAATGACTGCTTTATTCTCACGTTACCAATTTGGTTTCTTGTTGTTCTTTGTAATATCTTACACTTAGAGGTCTTTGAAGCAGAGTCCTTCATACTTTAGTGCTTATTCAGTAATTAGCATAGGGAGAGCCTGGTTTGATACTATAGCAAACAAATAGCATGTGGTCAGCTGTGCATTATTTGCATATAGATAAACTATGGTGTGTGCTTGTGCAGCAGTGGCTTTGCACACAATCCTTTCAGGTCTGTGAGAAATTGCTGACTCCAGCATAAACCTGAACATAGTGCTGCTTCCAGAGGGAGTGATGGTTGGGAGCAGCCTTGGAGCACCAAGTAGGAACCCAGGACCTGAGCTGAGTGTTGTATGGAGCCATCTGGAGTTGTTTGCATTCATTCCCATGTGTTCCAGGTTCTAGGTGAGATTGTGAGTGAGGCCTTGCTCTAAACATGATTATTTTGTGGATGTGGAGTTTTGTCCTAAAGTTAAAACTTGCTTAAGGCATTCTAGGAGAGTTTTACATGACATCCAGGTTGTGGCAGCCAGTAAACTTGGCTAAAAATAACTGCATATAGGCATTCAAGCATTTTGTATTTGCAGCAAATGTCTTCATATGTTCTTATTCATTTCCTAACATAATTCATGGTGTCAAGAAAATGAAAGGATAGTTTAGTGTTAGTTCTTTTGCTTAATCTAAGTTCTTATCTGTTTGCCTTTTTTAAAATGTGATTTAAAATTGGTAGTTTTGAAAATATGGCACTGCTGTATTGCACAGAGGAGCTGCATTTAGCTTTCTGAACTCCCTTGATTTGGTACCAATTACAGAGTGAAGAAGACTCTTGTGTGTCTTCATGAAGTTGTGTGAAACCTGTTTTTCTCTTCAGTGTAAAGATGAAGTGA